>NC_138769.1:355378086-355520586 GCF_965119305.1 Pelophylax lessonae | reverse complement strand
TGCAAAACGTGGCAAAACTCGTGTTTTTTTAACGTGGCATTCTACAGTTAATGCTGCTGGCATATTTTATAATGTCCAGTGTGCAGGAGGCCTTAGGCTCCATTCACATATAGGCGTTTCGGATCGCGGGCAGAATTCCCACGATTTTGCCCGCGATTCCGAACCATTGCAAGTCACGAGACGCCTGAGCGATTCCCGTGACTAGCAACGGTACCCCAAACGCGACGTGATTTTGCCGTGATTGTAGTCCAACGAATTTCGGTAAAATCGCGCGAACAGAATCGCGGGACCCCTGACGCCCAAAAGAAGTTCTTGTATTTCTTTTGGGCGTCAGGCTTCCCGCTATTCTGTTTGCATGATTTTCCTGTGATTCATCGGGCGACAATCGTGGCAAAATCGCGCTACGTTTGGGGTGCCATTGCAAGTCACAGGAAATCACTCTGGCGTCCCACGATTTGCAAAGGTTCGGAATCGTGGGGAGAGTCGTGGCAATTCTGCCCACGATCCTAAATGCTTATATGTGAATGGAGCCTTTGAGATTGCATGGTAGCTACAAGAGTCATGGATTTCCACATTACTCTGGGCCTGGACATTGCGAATAATTATTCGAAACAGCCACAGCAGCAGACTTGAGAGAAACATGTTATTCTATCTAACTAGGTTCTTGTTAGGGCAGATACACTTTACGGAGACTGTAAGCACAATGCCTGTGGGATTAGTTACTGGAATGGAATGGAAACACCCATTTCCTACTCACTTTTTGTGTTCTAGTTCCAGGCAGTAACACAATGGGGTTGATTTACAAAAATTGGAGAGTGGAGCTGTGCATGGTAGCCAATCACCTTCTACCTTTAGCTTTGACAAAAGAAATTAAAGCGGAGTTCCACCCAAAAGTGGAACTTCCGCTTTAGGGAGTCCTGACCCCCCGACATGCCACATTTGCCATGTCATTTTTTGGGGGGGGGAGCGGGTACCTAGTTTTGACAGGTACCCGCTCCCACTTCCGCTCGGAGCGCCGCGGCGCCCTGAGCGGAAGTTCTCCTCTCCCCCTCCCTCCCTGCAATCTTCTGGGACACGTCAGAGGTCCCAGAAGATTGCCGGCCAATCACGGCGCGCAGCGCGACTCGCGCATGCGCAGTGGGTACCCGGCTGTGAAGCCGCAAACTGTAACAGCCGGGTGCCCACAGCAGTGATGCCGGCGCCGAGGGAGAGGATCGAGGCTTCCGGCGGCCGCATCGCTGGACCGTTGGACAGGTGAGTAAATGGCTGGAACTCCGCTTTAAGCTTTGACATAAAAAAACCAAAAAAAAAAAACTGAAAGCTGATTGTTTTTTAATGCACGGTTGCATCAGATTTTGCACTCTCAAAAAAAAACAAAAACTGAAAGCTGATTGTTTTTTAATGCACAGTTGCACCAGATTTTGCACTCTCCAGTTTTAGTAAATCAACCTCCAAGATTAAGTTCAGAACTAGAATGCTGCCCACAAGTCTGGGAATAACTGCTTTTTTGACAGCCCAGTTACATGTATGTTTTTGTTACATAAAGGAAATCTTTCCAGATGGAAGCTTGGAGTTTACCCTTGCTGGCCTCTACTTCAGGAAATGCTAGTTGCCTGGCTATCACTATCTATCACTCTCGCTTCAATATTTGGAGTCACTGAACCAGAACAGGTATGCAGGTTATGTTGATGCAGGAATTCTGACTTTCCTGTTCATCATGCTTTCTCTGGATTAGTGAAAGTATTAAAGTCTTGAATCAGCATAAAAGCCAAGCAACTAGCGTTTTCAGAAAAAGGTCAGTAATGGCAGCCCCTATCATTTTCTCAAAAAAGCCAAATGTTAAACCAAAGCTTTTGCATTTAAAGATCATAGTGCAAGAGAATATGTTGAATCACCATTTTCCTTTTAAATTTATACTACCAGTGCCAGGATAGGTCATCTAGAGCCCTGGGCGAACATGCCAAATTGCCCCCCCCCCAGATGTATGTAGACTATGCGAAATCCCCCCCCCCCAAAAAAAAAAAAATTGAGCGCTTATCTGCATGCTTATCTTAAATCTTCTCATTCCACTTATGGTCCAAGCACAATCCCCCCCCCCCCCGAAACAAAAAAAAATTCCCCTTCATTGCACAAATATTCTACCCCTCAAATTTCCCCTTCGAGCACAAATCCTCTCCACCCACTCCAAATCCCCCCTCCCAGCAAAAATTCCCCTCTCATCCCCCCCCTCCCAGCACAAATCCCCCCCTCCCCAATATCCCTACCTTAGCATAAATGCCCCCCAATCAACCCCACTAGCACAAATTCCCCTTCCATAAACAATTTCCTCTTCTAGCACAAATACCTCAACCCCCCCCCCCCTCTTCCCCACTCCCTTCTCAACACAAATAGCCCCAAAATCACCACACCTAGCACACTTCCCCAATTTCCCCTCCCAATACAACCCCCCCCAATCTCTTTCATTGTGCCCCCGCACCTCACATGATATCACAGTGCCCAGGGTAGCCACCTCTCCTGCCCACCCCTTGTCTTTGCCTCGACCATGGTGAACAAATAGTGGCTTGCATTAAGGTCTCATTACCCCCCCTTGAAGCAGCAAAAGCACCACAAACTGGGGTTTATTTACTAAAGGCAAATCCACTGTGCACTGCAAGCGCACTACAAGAGCACTTGGAAGTGCAGTCACTGAAGATCTGAGGGGTACATGCAAGGAAAATAAAATTAGAATTTTTGCTTGCACGTGATTGGATGATGGAAATCATCAGAGCTTCACCTCATTTCAGATCTTCCCCTCAGATCTACAGCGACTGCACTTCCAAGAGCACTTGCAGTGCACAGTGATTTGCCTTTAGTAAACAAACCCCAGAGGAGTACACATACCATGGGCATGGTGCTTTCCATCATGGCGCAACATAAATGTTCCCACCGTCACCCTGTTGTGCTCAGGTTAAATAGAGCCACCCTGCAATTGCGTAGTTATGGCACAAGGGTGCCAGTTTTCATGGGTTAAAACAGGCAGTGAGAGGGCATTATGCTGCCAAACGCCCTGCGACCATGGACCACTCCTCAGAGGGCATCGCTAGTGTTAATGAGCCCTAGCTGCTCTGAACCTTTGATTTGTGTCTGGATGAAGTAGGCCATTATTCAAAATAGCACTACCCACGACAAATGAAATATTCATTTGTTACTTTGTAACATCAACCCAAACACTTAATAGGCTCACATGGGTGACTTGCCAAGCACTCTTTGCTTGGAGACAGATTCCCTTTATATTTATGTAAAATCAAATGGCACACTCTAAGTACAATATGTAGTTTCAGTGTGCCCAACCCTGAAACTGCTGTACATAATGCTGCCTTTTAAATCTTACACCTCCAGGATGCTTATTGTAAACATATGTTGTGTATGGACAACGTGATGTAAACATAGCCCTCTTTTTATTGGGTAATTATTATGCGCCTCATTAGGACCCACACATCATTGGAACATCTATAGCATACGCGGAAGTATGTGAGATGAACACAAGCATTTTGGCTATTGTATTTAAATCAATGGACCTAAAGGTATCAAGGTTAAGTCAAGGAATGTAAATCTGGACTTCATCCTGAGAAGATGAGAGTCTTCTAGAAGACTGGAACAAAGAGACCACAATACAAAAGGAACCCTGTTCTGGCTCCACCTTGCTGTCTTCTAGTCCCAGACATCATCATTTTTATGGTAGTAGTCACCTGCTGGGTGATCCATGGGTAATCCTCTCTTGTCTCTTGCTGTAGCCATTGTGAAGAAATATTTGAATACATTTAAATATATTTAAATAAACAGTGGCCTTTTTTTGCCATATCTCATTTTGCAAAATAAAGCTTAGAGCATTTATTAACCGCTTTCGGACTGCCCCACGCACATATACTGCGGCAGGGTGGCCCTTCAGCACGAAATCACGTACGTTTTTTTTTTTCTTCTTCTGGTTTAGGGCACATATGCAGGCTGCCGCTGACCTGCTCACACTGCGATTGGACACAGCGGAAGCCAATCAACGGCTCCAGCAGACTCAATATTCACCGGAACTCGGCGATCGTTTCCAAAAGAGGCATGTAAACATAGTAGATCGCCGTTCTGCCAGAGGGGAAGATGGAGAGCCTATGTTTCTGCTAAGCAAGAACATGAATCTCTGTCTTCCTCCAGTTAAAGCAATTCCCCACACAGTTAGCAAGCACCCCCTAGGGCAGTGATGGCGAACCTTGGCACCCAAGATGTTTTGGAACTACATTTGCCATGATGCTCATGCCCTTTGCAGTGTAGGTGAGCATCATGGGAAATGTAATTAGAAAACATCTGGAGTGCCAAGGTTCGCCATCACTGCCCTAGGGACACATTTAACTCTTTGATCGCCCCTGATGTCAACCCCTGCCGTGTTAGTGTCATTAGTATAGTGACAGTGCATTTTTTTTAGCACTGATCACTGTATTAGTGTCACTGGTCCCCAAAAAAATGTCAAGTGTCAGATCTGTCCGCTGCAATGTCGCAGTCCCTCTGAAAATCACTGATTGTTGCCATTATTATTGAATTTTTTTAAAAAAAAATCCATAAATTTATCCTATAGTTTGTAGACATTATAACTTTTGCACAAACCAATCAATATACACTTATTGGGATTTTTTTTTACCAAAACCATGTAGCAGAATACATATTGGCCTAAATTGATGAAGGAATTAGATTTTTTACATTTTTTTTATTGGGTATGTTTTATAGCAGAAAGTAAAAAATATTGTTTTTTTTTCAAAATTTCACTCGCAAAAAATAAAAACCGCAGAGGTGATTAAATAGCACCAAAAACAGCCCTATTTGTGGAAAGAGAAGGGTATCAATTTTTTGGGGGGGTACAGTTTCTCACACCCGCACAATTGTCAGTTAAAGTAACGCAGGGAATAAAATGGCAATCATTGCAATTATTTATGTGTGTACAACCCTAAGTGAAAGTGTCCAAATTGGGCCCAATTAGCCATTTTCCCTCCGCACTGTCATGTGACTCATTAGTGTTACAAGGTCTCAGGTGTGAATGGGGAACAGGTGTGGTAAATTTTTTGTTATCACTCTCACTCTCTCATACTGCTCACTGGAAGTATAACATGGCACCTCATAGCAAAGAACTCTCTGAGGATCTGAAAAAAAAGAATTGCTGCTCTACATAAAAATGGCCTGGGCTATAAAAAGATTGCCAATGGTTTGGTGGTGAATTGGCGCAAGAAGAGGTCTCAAAAAAGTCTGGTCCTGGGGACCCGGGGGAGGGGGGGAAGGGAGAAGGGAAACACCAGGGGTGGGGGGACCCCCAAACAGTTCAGGGGGTAGCTGTCCACTGTAGCGGCTGCCAGCGGAAGAGACAGAAGAGATCTCTGGGGGGAAACAAGAGGGAAGACAGCGCAGCGTACCATAAGACCTACCATAAGCTCCACCAAGACCCCCTGATTCCATTTCAAGCTGAGGCTCGGTCCCTGACCATGCAGGCACACAAGGCCGGCATAATCAATAAACATGAACTCGCATTTTTCAATAAGGATTTTTTTGCCACACCATATTTTTACCACATTCCCAAGATTCACAAAAATTCCACCAACCCCCCCAGCAGGCCCATAGTAGCCACCATGGACAGCCTAACCAGCCCCTTCTCCCAATACGTTGACCAATTCCTCCAACCCCTAGCTCAAAACCTCCCAGCATACATCAGAGACGGAGTGTACCTCCTTGAACAACTATCCCACTACTCCTGGGAATCATCCTACATGTGGGCATCCCTTGATGTCAACTCCCTATATACCTCCATCCCCCATGACATAGGCCTCAGAGCCATTACCCACTTCCTCATGGATGATCCCACCATCAACCCTCAACAAGCCAACTTCATCAGCAAAGCCACAGAATTCTGCCTCCAAAAAAACTACTTTGAATTCAATGGTGAGTTTTTCCTCCAGGTCAATGGCACAGCTATGGGGGCTAGTTTTGCCCCCAGCTATGCCAACCTCACCATGGGTTATTGGGAAACCAACCACATTTGGCACAATAATCCGTTCGCCGCCAACATCATCTACTACGGTCGATACATAGATGACATCATTGTCATCTGGGACGGCCCCGAGCCTCTCTTCCAACTGTTCGTCAACCACTGCAATAACAACACTTACAACCTCTCATTCACCTCAGTATGCGACCCCACAGAACTCGCCTTTTTAGACCTCCTATTATACCACCAAGATAAACACATATTGGCCAAGAATTACACCAAGCCCACTGCAGGCAATTCTTTCCTACACTTCCAAAGCTGCCACCACCCAAGATGGATCTCAAATATCCCCAAAAGCCAATTCTGCAGACTCAGAAGAAATTGCACCAAAGAACATGACTACACCGAACAGAGCGGCCTGCTAACCCAAAAATTTGTTGAAAAAGGTTACCCCCAACCCCTCATCAATGAAGCTTACTCCCAGTACACAAACATCCCTGCCCCCACCCCCAAAGACGCACCCACAACACAGCCCATACGCTTCACCACCCAATTCCATGTCAAATTTCGCAGAATGGAACAGATCCTTACCAAACACTGGCCCATCCTATTGGAAGATCCCCACCTAAAATCCACCATCCCCCCAAAGCCTAAAGTATCCTACCGAAAGGCCAGAAGCATCAAAACTCTTGTAGCACCGAGCAAACTAAAACAAGAACAAAAAACCCCCACAGCCACCCTATGCCTCATCCCGCTTGTTGGGATGTATCAATGCCGCAAAGCCCTTTGCCTCACCTGCAAGCACATACAACATGGACAAAAAGAATTCAACGTAAAAGGCAAAACATAAACCATCAAACACTTCCACAACTGCTCATCCGAATACGTGATCTACTGCCTCACCTGCCCTTGTGGCCAATTCTATGTAGGGAGAACCATCCGGACCCTAAGAAAGCGGTTTGGCGAACACCGCCGCCTAGTCGAGGCCGGAAAGGACAAACATAGTGTGCCCAGACATTTTGCCGAACACCATGAGAAATCGTCCACAGGTCTGCGTGTCTGGGTCATCGAGTCTATCCCCAACTCATTCCCACAAACGGAACGTTACAAGCGACTTTGTCGCAGAGAAACGTTCTGGATCTACACACTTGACACCCTGGAGGCCTTAACGAGGAAATAGAAACCAACACCTTACTGTAATGCTTCTCCATGCACCCACCCACCTTCTTTCCACGCCCCCCACTAAACCCCCCCCCCCCCGGATTAAACCGCCCGTGAAAACAAAAAACCCCCACAACCCTTCCCCCCCCCAAACAGCTACAACCCCAACCAAAACAATCCCCTGCCACCCCCCCCCCATCACCTGTTGCAAAAGTTCGGATTTGATATTTATTGATCTGTGCGTTTTTTTTTTTTGTTAAGACTAAACACCACCCTTCCATTCCCCCCCCCCCCCGGATTAAACTGCCCGTGAAAACAAAAAACCCCACAACCCCCCCCCCCCCCCCCAAAACAGCTACAACCAAAACCATCCCCAGTTATTGATACATGCGTTTTTTTTTTTTTTTCCATCACATCTTCCCCTCCTCCACCCCCCCCCCCCCCCAACACCCAACATGTCCTTCCCCTCCCCCCCAATATGTCCCCGTGCCCAAACCATGTACCCTATTCTTATCCCATAGCACCATACATACAGCAACACATATCTGTGACACTTATACACATAATCCCCCCAAACCCCCCCCCCTTGTCATCTCCATCCCTCCCAGTGAAAAAAACCCCAAAACAAACCCCCCCCTGTTCAGTTTTCAACTACGGTCCTATTACACTATAGTTTCCCACATGGTCTATTATTCCCCTCCCCATGCATTTAACCACATCAGTTTGTGTACCCACACACCCCACCTAGTGGCCAAACACCGATATTCCACCTATTGCAGACTTTCACGCCATGCTTTTTGCCTCCCCTGAGCCACCTTCCTTATTACTGCATAAATGCCCTGTCCAAACATGGTGCATCCACGGCCTGAAGAAGGAGCGCATGCTCCGATAACGTGTCGCTGTAGCATCCCGCATCACCGCCAGGAGTGACGTCAGGATCCCAGGACCCACGAGTGCCAGCATTCCACCAGTTGACGAGGAGCCCACGGACACCACTGAGGCCATCCCTGTACACACGGAGGAACCCCCCTGCCGCTCTCACCGGGATCCACTGCCTCCACCACCAGGACCCGCTCCAGTGATGCTCCTGATGATCAACATTATTTGACTAAATGCATCTTATTCACCGACTAAATGTGAGTGTAATACTGCTGCACATACTTCAATAAATGTCTTGCTGCACTTAGAAGGCGCTGCGCTGTCTTCCCTCTTATAAAAAGATTGCCAAGATTCTGAAACTGAGCTGCAGCACGGTGGCCAAGACCATACAGAGGTTTAACAGGACAGGTTCCACTCAGAACAGGCCTTGGCATGGTTGACCAAAGAAGTTGAATGTACATGCTCAGCATCATATCCAGAGGTTGTCTTTGGGAAATAGAAGTATGAGTGCTGCCAGCATTGCTGCAGTGGTTGAAGAGGTGGGGGTCAGCCTGTCAGTGTTAGACCATACGCCGCACACTGCATCAAATTGGTCTGCATGGCTGTCGTCCCAGAAGGAAGCCTCTTCTAAAGATGGTGCACAAGAAAGCCCGCAAACAGTTTGCTGAAGACAAGCAGACTAAAGACATGGATTACTGGAACCATGTCCTGTGCTCTGATGAGACCAAGATAAACTTATTTGGTTCAGATGGTGTCAAGGGTGTGTGGCTGCATCAAGGTGAGGAGTACAAAGACAAGTGTGTTTTGCCTACAGTCAAGCATGGTGAAGGCAGTGTCATGGTCTGGGGCTGCATGAGTGCTACCGGCACTGGGGAGTTACAGTTCATTGAGGGAATCATGAATGTCAACATGTGCTGTGACATACTGAAATAGAGAATAATTCTCTCCCTTCAGGGACTGGGCCACAGGGCAGTATTCCAACATGATAACGACCCCAAACACACCTCCAAGATGGTCACTGCCTTGCTAAAGAAGCTAAGGGGAAAAGGTGATGGACTGGCCAAGCATGTCTCCAGACCTAAACCCTATTCAGCATCTATGGGGCATCCTCAAACAGAAGGTGGAGAAGCGCACGGTCTCTAACATCCACCAGCTCCGTGATGTCATCATGGAGGAGTGGAAGAGGACTTCAGTGACAACCTGTGAATCTCTGATGAACTCCATGCCCAAGAGGGTTAAGGCAGTACTGGAAAATTATGGTGGCCACACAAAATATTGACACTTTGGGCCCAAACTGGAAATTTTCACCAAGGGGTGTACTCACTTTTGCTGCCAGTGGTTTAGACATTATTGGCTGTGTGTTGGGTTATTTTGAGGGGACAGCAAATTTACACTGCTATACAAGCTGTACACTCACTACTTTACATTGTAGCAAAGTGTCATTTCTTCAGTGTTGTCACATAAAAAGATATAATAAAATATTTACAAAAATGTGAGGGGTGTACTCACTTTTGTGAGCTACTGTAAAGGATAGGGACACGGACAAGAAGTAGATGATAGCCCCATTGCTGTTACTTACCTCTGCTAATAGGACATAATAGACCAGCGCATTGTCAAAGGGATCAATTCATGCTGGTGTTACTGCATGCTGTCATTGTTATTAAAGTGGTATTAAACCGAAAAACAAACATTTATTTTATTACAGATTACCAATTCTTTGATTTGATGATTATATTTGTTTCCTTTTTTAGGCTTTCTTTCTTCTGTTTCATCTGGTGATCCAGCCAGAAAGTCTGTTGTTTTCACAAGCTCAAGCTCTCCAGCAGAATGTATCAGTTTACATGGATGAGACAAACCACTTAACCCAGCTCAAGCTCTCCAGCAGAATGTATCAGTTTACATGGATGAGATAAACCACTTAACCCAGCTCAAGCTGTCCAGCAGAATGTATCAGTTTACATGGATGAGATAAACCACTTAACCCAGCTCAAGCTCTCCAGCAGAATGTATCAGTTTACATGGATGAGATAAACCACTTAACCCAGCTCAAGCTCTCCAGCAGAATGTATCCTTTACATGGATGAGGCAAACCACTTAACACCGGCATGGGTGATTAAAATCATCAGCTTTTACCTATTCATGCAAAACCTTTATCCTAAAAGGAAAAAAACTGTTTGCTGTAACTGATAATAAGGCATGAGCTGGAGCTTGGGTTCAGTTTGTTAGTGTATCTAAATCAGCTATTACATTTAACACTAACTTCCCCCCAGACTGACAAGGCTGCTGTTTGCTGTGTCTTCTGTGCTCATTCCTCCAGAGTTGTGTCTCGATGGTCATGAAATAGCGATGATTCAATATTTTCTACTGGTAAAGTACACACCACACATTTATAAAAGGTCAAGGAGATCAACCTGATGATTCACGTTGGTGTTACCTCTTGCTGTTTTTATTATTACAGTGTGTTGTTGCTGCCATAGACTAAGTGGGTTATAAAAGAAAAATAATGTCCTTGGCAGTAGCTATTGCTCCAGGTGTCAGTACTGACATCCACATTGCATGAACTAGACGGTGTGTCACATTACCTACATTGTGTACAGACTACTATACAGAAACAGCACTGAGACAAAGAAATAGGGGTACACACCATACCTTTCCATAAGGAGTTATAATCAACTAACTGCTATTAACTATAACAGGTAACTATACCACCAGCATCTTGGCCAAATTAATTTCATTTGTTGGATAAATGGATGACTAGTATATTTCCATTTCTACCAGGGAGAAAAATAGAAGGTTTGGTGGGGAAGGGTTGCTCCTAGTGGAAAAGTGGCTGCCTGTGTCTTCCAGCCTCTATTTCATGCTTGTCAACCCCCCCCCCCCCTTGAAAATGGTCTGTTATGGATCTAGAGGAGGTGGGGGAACCCCACTTTTTTGTTTTTGCCTGGAGCAACAAGGATAAAGGTCTGGTTTGTTTTTTTGGTGGCAGACCCTTCATAATCTTTTTTTTACGTGTCCCCCTAAGAGAAACTTTGGAAATGCTAGTTCACTTACCCTGTCTTTTTTCAAATTTTTTTTTTATGTCTTTTTTGCTGGAGTACATCGTACAAGTGGGCCACTTCACTTGCAGGTGTTAGGTATTATTTTAAAGAATTGTGTATTTTAAATGTAGGCATTATTATAAGACCCGCTCCTTGCTGAAAATGACAAGATTCAACTCCCATTAACTTCAGCAGTGGCGGCTGGTGAAGTTTTAAGATGGGGGGGCGCAAGACCCCGCCCTTCTATTTTGACCCCTCCCATTTCTCAGAAGCCCCACCCCTTATAGACCCCACCCATTTTGTCCCCTGTATTTTGCTTGCGTGAACAAATTCTCCCAATATATCACATATTAAGGGGTCCATCAGTACTAGTATATCCCATAATAGGGAGCAGGGGCCCTATTATGGGATATACTGTGAGAGACACCCTATTGGATACACTGACTGAGAGTGGCACAAACCCCACAGTACAGACCCCTTAGCACAAACCCCACAGTACAGACTCCCTAACACAAACCCCACAGTACAGACTCCCTAGCACAAACCCCACAGTACAGACTCCCTAACACAAACCCCACAGTACAGACTCCCTAGCACAAACCCCACAGTACAGACCCCCTAGCACAAACCCCACAGTACAGGCCCCCTAGCACTAATCCCACAGTACAGACCCCCTAGCACAAACCCCACAGTACAGACCCCCTATCACAAACCCCACAGTACAGACCCCCTAGCACAAACCCCACAGTACAGATCCCCTAGCACAAACCCCACAGTACAGGCTCCCTAGCACTAATCCCACAGTACAGACCCCCTAGCACTAATCCCACAGTACAGACCCCCTAGCACAAACCCCACAGTACTGACCCCCCTAGCACAAACCCCACAGTACAGACCCCCTTGCACAAACCACACAGTACATGCCCCCTTTCAATGTAGTGACCAGCGTACATGCCCCCTTTCAATGTAGTGACCAGCGTGCATGCCCCCTTTCAATGTAGTGACCAGCGTACATGCCCCCTTTCAATGTAGTGAGCAGCGTACATGCCCCCTTTCAATGTAGTGACCAGCGTACATGCCCCCTTTCAATGTAGTGACCAGTATACAGGCCCCCTTTCAATGTAGTGACCAGCGTACATTCCCCCTTTCAATGTAGTGACCAGTGTACATGCCCCCTTTCAATGTAGTGACCAGTATACAGGCCCCCTTTCAATGTAGTGACCAGCGTACATGCCCCCTTTCAATGTAGTCACCAGTATACATTCCCCTTTCAATGTAGTGACCAGTATACAGGCCCCCTTTCAATGCAGTGACAAGCGTACAGGCCCCCTGCAGAGGTATGGCAGTGGGAGAGATGGGATCAGGCAGAGGGATGGTGGTGGGAGAGATGGGATCAGGCAGAGGGATGGTGGTGGGAGAGATGGGATCAGGCAGAGGGATGGTGGTGGGAGAGATGGGATCAGGCAGAGGGATGGAGGTGGGAGAGATGGGATCAGGCGGTGGGATGGAGGTGGGCGGGATGGGATCAGGCGGTGGGAGGGATGAGATCAGGCAGAGGGATGGAGGTGAGAGAGATGGGATCAGACAGATGGATGGCGGTGGGAGAGATGGGATCAGGCAGAGGGATGGCAGTGGGAGAGATGGGATCAGGCAGAGGGATGGCAGTGGGAGAGATGGGATCAGGCAGAGGGATGGTGGTGGGAGAGATGGGATCAGGCAGAGGGATGGCGGTGGGAGAGATGGGAACAGCCAAAGGGATGGCGGTGGAAGGGATGGGATGAGGGCATGAGGCAGAGAGGGATGGTGGTGGGAGGGATGGTCATGGGATGAGGCAGAGCAGAGGGATGGCGGTGGGAGGGATGGTCATGGGATGAGGCAGAGCAGAGGGATGGACTGACGGCATGAGGCAGAGGGATGGTCATGGGATGAGGCAGAGGGATGGCGGTGAGAGGGATGGTCATGGGATGAGGCAGAGGGATGGCGGTGGGAGGGATGGTCATGGGATGAGGCAGAGCAGAGGGATGGATTTATGGCATGAGGCCGAGGGATGGCGGTGGGAGGGATGGTCATGGGATGAGGCAGAGGGATGGTGGTGGGAGGTATGGTCATGGGATGAGGCAGAGGGATGGCAGTGGGAGGGATGGTCATGGGATGAGGCAGAGCAGAGGGATGGATTGACGGCATGAGGCAGAGGGATGGCAGTGGGAGGGATGGTCATGGGATGAGGCAGAGGGATGGCGGTGAGAGGGATGGTCATGGGATGAGGCAGAGGGATGGTCATGGGATGAGGCAGAGGGATGGCGGTGAGAGGGATGGTCATGGGATGAGGCAGAGGGATGGCGGTGGGAGGGATGGTCATGGGATGAGGCAGAGCAGAGGGATGGATTGACTGCATGAGGCAGAGGGATGGCAGTGGGAGGGATGGTCATGGGATGAGGCATGAGGCAGAGGGATGGCGGTGGGAGGGATGGATTGAGGGCATGAGGCAGAGGGATGGCGGTGGGAGGGATGGATTGAGGGCATGAGGCAGAGGGATGGCGGTGGGAGGGATGGACGGATGGTCCATGGGACGAGGCAGAGCAGAGGGATGGCGGTGGGAGGGATGGTCATGGGATGAGGCAGAGCAGAGAGATGGCGGTGGGAGGGATGGATGGATGGTCATGGGATGAGGCAGAGCAGAGGGATGGTGCTGGGATGGATGGTCATGGGATGAGGCAGAGCAGAGGGATGGCGGTGGGAGGGATGGATGGATGGTAATGGGATGAGGCAGAGCAGAGGGATGGCGGTGGGAGGGAGGGATGGATGGTCATGGGATGAGGCAGAGCAGAGGGATGGTGGTGGGAGGGATGGATGGATGGTCATGGGATGAGGCAGAGCAGAGGGATGGTGGTGGGAGGGATGGTCATGGGATAAGGCAGAGCAGAGGGATGGCGGTGGGAGGGATGGTCATGGGATAAGGCAGAGCAGAGGGATGGCGGTGGAAAGGCTGGATGGATGGTCATGGGATGAGGCAGAGCAGAGGGATGGCGGTGGGAGGGATGGATTGAGGGCATGAGGCAGAGGGATGGCGGTGACACGGGGCTGCACAAGTGCACATGCCTGTACCTACCTGTTCTGGCCTGGCCTGGGTCCATCCAACCGTCCGTCCACCCTGTCCAGTGTCCACTCCAGTCGGTGCGGCAGCGTGACTGACGCACAAGACGTCAGCTGGGTCAGCATGGGGCCATGGGATGTCCTGGATGATGATTGGTCCAGGCTGTAGACTGGACCAATCACAGCCAGGATATCAGGAAAGTGGGGGTGTCCTAGCGCAATGACTTGTGCCCAGGTTACGCCCCCAGAAGGCAGCCAATCGGCGCCTCTCTGGGTCGTAAACCCCACCCCCCCCTATAGCCACCACATAGGCCGGCGAACACAATTTTTTTTTTTCAAAACTTTATTTGTTCTTTTTGTAATTTTTTTTTTTTAGGGGTGGGGGCGGCGCCCTGGCGCCCCCTATGCACGGGCCGCCACTGAACTTCAGTGGGGTTTGAGCAATATGTTTGTGGCTTACAATTTTCAGGCTGGGTTTGTGAATTCTCCCTCAAACCAAATCTTGGCCAGTTCGCTCATCCCTAGCAGTATGTAGATGGGGTGCAGCATAGTGTAGCGGCAATAATTCACACAGTCAGGTGCAATGAAAACTTGTACTGAAGTGATGCAGCAACAGTTTACAATAAACCCAGTGGGATGGCTGCCCAACCGGTTTCACTTACCATTTCAAATAAGGTGAAGAGAGCGGGTATCGACCAGATTGACAGCGTCTGTTAGGAGAGCAGAGGGCGGCCTGGTCATCTTGTGCCCAAGCGGAAGCGGAGTAAAGCTCAGAGGATTGAGTTGAGACCTTACGCTTTACCTCCTCATCAGGAACTTTTCTCTATCGCTAGTACTGTCCCTAACAGGCAGGTTACCTTTCTCTACACTACTGACTTGCATAAAGCAAGCCAAACCAGGGCTTTAAAAAGTCTCTGCCTGACCCAAGATGGCTGCCAGGGTCACATGGGGCGGCAGCCCCCAACTGGATAGCTTCCCCAGTGACCCAGAAAACTGTAGAGGAATTTTGTTCCTCTCAACTTCCTCTCCAGCTGCAAGGCTGCTGCAAGTGAGCGCCACCTGCAGTGTAGAAAGTAGACTGCACCTGCCTACAAGTAGCAGCACTGGAAGATATAAATTTGCCACAAAGAAAAAGACTGATTTCTACTTAAATTGCATGTTCTTGGAATAAAAAGGAATACACATTTTCAATTGATTCATTATGATGATGCTCCACTCATAAACTTAGAAAGAAATTTTACTTTTCCATTTTAAGGTAAAAAATATTGGTAAGAAACGTTCCTGCAAGACCTTACCCCTTTCATTCCATTTCACATCCAAAAATTATTACTTCTATTTTACTTCTATTGTCCATTTAGATAGAAGGGAAATCCCCCTCGTTACCCAAGAGGAAGGAAAAGGAAAGGGAGTGCCAGACCACACCAAAGTAATCCTATGGTTGCTAATAACCACATAGTGAGATGCTAATTCAGTTGTGGATATACAATGGTATTGGTAAGCCTACCTATACCTTTAATTTGGCTGGCAGGCTAGTATGTATTTTAAATGCATCTTTTCACTTTCTCCCTAAAAGACCAAAACATGCATGTCAGGAGGTGCAGCATGGTGCGGCAGTCATAAACACTCAGAATCCAGATGCAGTAATAAAACTGTGGAACACCAGGTCTCGGATGCACCGACAGCGTCTGCCTCGAGGGATTGAATTCGGCCTGCCCAGTCTGTGCCCAAACGGCCGGCAGACTTACAGTAAGGATAGTGTGTCCCTTCTCTTTCCCTATTTGTCTGAAACCTCTCCCTCCCGCTAATGCTGTCCCTGACAGATGGATGACCTGTCCCTACACTATCCACGAAATGTGTGCCAATTCTAGGAGCCAGGTCCTTAAATAAGCTCTGCCTGACCCAATATGGCTGCCAGAGTCACATGGAGCGGCAGCATGCAATTGGATAGCTTCCCCAGTAACCACCGGAAACTATAGAGGAACCATGTTCCTCTTGATTTTCCCTCCATCTTCGATGCCCTGCGGACAATCACCACCCACAGTGAAGAAAATAGACTGCACCTGCCTACACTGAAAATCACAAGGCATTGGTTTGCATCTTCACCAAAATAAGTAAGCTTAACACCCATGCCAAGGGTCTTCGTGCCTGGTGAGCCCTATGTTTACACTTCAGAGATTACAAAAAATGTATGCTTCCTATGGGTTATCTAAGCATGGTCATAGTCCATATTTTGGTAAGCCTTTGATCACTAATAGAAACATGCTAAAATACATTACCTTTTTATTGGTCTTTTTGTGTTATTTAACCAGTATGAAAATACTTTGAGAAGAGACAGTACTTTTATCACTCTAGACATTTTCAGTATGATGAACATTTTTATGCTGAGTCATTGTGTTTTATTATGCCGTGTCTTTGGGTTTAGTTATTGTAAATAGTAACAGCACTTCCTCCGTTCATAATCCTCTCTCTCTATGTAGATATAGAAATATTTTTTACATGAATCTTATTTTAAAGGTACGCTTCCTGACAATCTTAGTTAGGTTTACATATTATTTCCTTCTACTGCCTTGTCTTGATAAACATTGACATGTTTCTTCTGCATTTGTTTGCCTTAGTTCAGCACATCTTATCTGTTTGTGTATGGTTTTCTTGCTTTTCTCAGTTATGTATACGTACATGTTTGTTTTCATTAAAACAATGTTCGTTTAAACGGAGGCTCTTGTTGCAGCATACATTCCTAGACCTATGTGATTGTAGCACTGGTTAGATAGGCTGGGCCCACTTCTGCAGTGTCACATAGATCTAATGCTGAGAATGAAACTTCTGGTTAGGTTCTGTTATGCTGCTTAGGGGAGGACCATACCTATAGTTAATGCTCTCAAATAGGTGAAAGAATGTTGAGTTGTCCCTTAGTGGAGGCTTTCCATCTCCACACATCCTTTTGTGCCTATTGTCATAGTAGTGAGGCTAGGGCTCGTCAATCTATATATGTGATATTCTCAGAGTTTAAAGCGCAGAGAGCATCATAAAGAACAAGGAACACACCAGGCAGGTCCAAGATACTATTGTGGAGAAGTTTAAAGCTGGATTTGGATACAAAAAGATTTCCCAAGCTTTAAACATCCCAAGGAGCACTGTGCAAGCGATAATATTGAAATGGAAGGAGTATCAGACCACTGCAAATCTACGAAGACCTGGCCGTCCCTCTAAACTTTCAGCTCGTACAAGGAGAAGACTGATCAGAGATACAGCCAAGAGGCCCATGATCACTCTGGATGAACTGCAGAGATCTACAGCTGAGGTGGGAGACTCTGTCCATAGGACAATAATCAGTCGTATACTGCACAAATCTGGCCTTTATGGAAGAGTGGCAAGAAGAAAGCCATTTCTTAAAGAAATCCATAAAAAGTGTAGTTTAAAGTTTGCCACAAGCCACCTGGGAGACACACCAAACATGTGGAAGAAGGTGCACTGGTCAGAGGAAACCAAAATCGAACTTTTTGGCAACAATGCAAAACGTTATGTTTGGCGTAAAAGCAACACAGCTCATCACCCTGAACACACCATCCCCACTGTCAAACATGGTGGTGGCAGCATTGTGGTTTGGGCCTGCTTTTCTTCAGGGACAGGGAAGATGGTTAAAATTGATGGGAAGATGGATGGAGCCAAATACAGGACCATTCTGGAAGAAAACCTGATGGAGTCTGCAAAAGACCTGAGACTGGGACGGAGATTTGTCTTCCAACAAGACAATGATCCAAAACATAAAGCAAAATCTACAATGGAATGGTTCACAAACAAACATATCCAGGTGTTAGAATGGCCAAGTCAAAGTCCAGACCTGAATCCAATCACGAATCTGTGGAAAGAACTGAAAACTGCTGTTCACAAACGCTCTCCATCCAACCTCACTGAGCTCGAGCTGTTTTGCAAGGAGGAATGGGAAAAATATTTCAGTCTCTCGATGTGCAAAACTGATAGAGACATACCACAAGCGACTTACAGCTATAATCGCAGCAAAAGGTGGCGCTACAAAGTATTAATTTAAGGGGGCTGAATAATTTTGCACGCCCAATTTTTCAGTTTTTTATTTGTTAAAAAAGTTTGAAATATCCAATAAATTTCGTTCCACTTCATGATTGTGTCCCGTGTGTTGTTGATTCTTCACAAAAAATTACAGTTTTATATCTTTATGTTTGAAGCCTGAAATGTGGCAAAAGGTCACAAAGTTCAAGGGGGCTGAATACTTTTGCAAGACACTGTATATTCCCCGCGCCAAGGAGTGTTTTAGCAATGGATAAAATTATAAAATTATAATAAAGTGAATGGTGCAGCAGCAGCTATAGAGTGTGAACGTAAATGAAAATGTTAGCCTTAACAGTAAGGCTAGCTACAGCGCTTGCTGAATGTACCCCTAGTGGTAAAATCAAGTAGTGGTTCACTAACAAATTGTTAAAATAGGCAAATAATAAATGACAAATGATAAATGCCCCAATTTACATCAGTGACTTTTTAAATAAAGGTATTACAAATTATTCAATAAATAGTAGTAAAAAAACATATAGTGAATAAACAAATATAAATATATCAAGTCCAAATAAGTGACTGCTGTGCCCAAACAGTTCAGATAATAAAAGTCCTTGAGTGATTGTGTTTATCCGGTAGGTTCAAAAGTGCAGGTGCTCAAAAGTGGGTATCCATTAGTTCTGTGGCATCAATTTGTTTCACCGTGGTGTGGGTAAATTAAATGACTTAGCAGATTCAATGGGTCCTACATGCCTTATGGCATTAGGACCACTCACGCTTAATTGCCCCCTGGGCCAGGATGGGTTCCCCTTTAGATTTCCAGTGGGCTGGTACAGGGTTCCTCCTCTCGCTGGGGCAAAAAAACAGGTGTATGTGGAAGAAGGAAAGGCTCCAGATGGTGTAGTAATTTTCTGAAGACGTCACAGGAAGTGCCGAAACGTGTTCGATTGTAACGCATAGCGTAATTACGTCACGTCAGGTGGAACGCAAGCCGGAAGCTCCGCTCGCCACTCTGCAGAGAGGACGTGCAGCTTGCTAGCTGACCACTGACAGACGTTTTTTACTACTTGTATACTTTTACCTGCTTTTAACCCACATTGTGGGTAGTAAACATTAACCTTACTACACCATCTGGAGCCTTTCCTTCTTCCACATACACCTGTTTTTTTGCCCCGGCGAGAGTAGGAACCCTGTACCAGCCCATTGGAAATCTAAAGGGGAACCCATCCCGGCCCAGGGGGCAATTAAGGCATATAGGACCCATTGGATCTGATAAGTCATTTAATTTACCCACACCACGGTGAAACAAATCGATGTCACAGAACTAATAGATACCCACTTTTGAGCACCTGCACTTTTGAACCTACTGGATAAACACAATCACTGAAGGACTTTTATTATCTGAACTGTTTGGGCACAACAGTCACTTATTTGGACTTGATATATTTATATTTGTTTATTCACTATATGTTTTTTTACTACTATTTATTGAATAATTTGTAATACCTTTATTTAAAAAGTCACTGATGTAAATTGGGGCATTTATCATTTGCCATTTATTATTTGCCTATTTTAACAATTTGTTAGTGAACCACTACTTGATTTTACCACTAGGGGTACATTCAGCAAGCACTGTAGCTAGCCTTACTGTTAAGGCTAACATTTTCCTATATAGATCTTGAAAGCGTCCCACGGGCCGGCAGGTGTATTCACACCAGGAGATTTTATGTCTTTACTTACTCTCTTTGTATATTACTTTGATTAAAACATATGGTGCCTATTTTAGGTATTCCACTACTTCATGGATGCAAACAGAAAACCTTTGGTCTGTTGTGTACTGATATTTGGATTATTATTGTGCATGCATATTTATTCATTTATGGTTGTTGTTTTTTTTATTTTTTTTATTTTTTCTTATGGAGGGTTAGAACCCCCCCGCCCCCCCCTTTTTTAAAGCCTTTTTCCTGAGTTGACCATTCATAATAATGAGATGTTGCAATTGTATAGATATTTGTACATTTTCTGTGATACCCTGTTTCCCTGAAAATAAGCCCTACCCGAAAATAAGACCTTGCTTTAATTTTGGGGATGGCTGCGATATAAGCCCTACCCCAAAAATAAGCCCTAGTTAAAGTCGTTGTAAAAACATGCAATCCGTGTTGTAAAAAGATTATATAATATGCAGTGTGTCTCCTTTTGTAACTTTATTGTGGAATATACCTTATTTACAGTGCTGCTGGGTGCTCACATGACCCGCTGTAGATCTTCTGCTCTCCTCCCAGTTGATGTCAGCGGCCCCTTACTCTGCAGTGCTCAAAGCTGGGAAGAAGAGCTCTGGTGGGTGATGTGAGAACCCAACAGTGCTGTAAATAGGGTATTTTCCACTATATACAGGAGACACACTGCACATTCTATAATCTTTTTCCAAACGGATTTTGACCAAGACTTATTTTTGGGATTACAGAGTGTCCTAATGATGACTACTGAGCTGGGAGAGAAGACAGGGGACACAGGAACTTTTTAAAAAACATTTTATTGTTTTATTCCAGGTTTTTTAGAACAAAGAGAGGGGTAAATGACACAGTACATGCACTGTGCTGTCTATCATGCCCTAAAGGATCGGGATTTTTTTTTGTTAGGGTTTCAACCACTTTAGGATCGTTATGATGACATGACTGTTTTGAATAAATGTAAATTATTGTACATACCATAAATAAATAAGACATCCCCTGAAAATAAGCCCTAGTGTGTCTTTGTAGCCAAATTTAATATAAGACCCGGTCTTATTTTCAGAGAAACACGGTACATCTGTGTTTTTTTTATTAGATATATTTAATCAGAGCTTTCTGTGATATTCCTTCTACTCAGTCTTAAAAAAGCGGCCACTTCCGCAAAACGCGTAGACCAGCTTACTATTGATCAGATATAGATTGACATCTAAGCTCTGTATTATATGTATACTTTAATTGTGTTTTGTATGGTATATGTTATGATACATTTTTGATGTATATTTCTATTAAAAAGTTTGTATTTTTACAAAACAATTTATTGCTTACTGGATAATGGTAACCCGTTACCCTTCTATTTGTTTTTGTTTAAATATAGTGTAGTATTTTTTTATTAAAATGGACCAAAACAATGTGATATATTGCACTTACATTTACAGGTGCTTTAGTTAAGCACCAACGCAGACAACCCTTCTAGATGAAGCTCCGCCACTCACTTGAGCGGGCGTGCATTCCACTGGCCAGAAATGATGCGGTTCCCCCACCGGATGAGACATCAATCATGGCGAATGCGCAGCCTCAATGCATCTCACAGGAAGTGCGTTATCAGGAAGCTCCAAAGACAGTGTACCAACACAGCAGAAGCTTGCCTGAGCTTTTTTATCTCACTCGCATTCTTATTTATCAATCATTAGGATGGGCTTCCGCTGCACCCAGTAAGTATGAGTATTGGGAGGGCAAGCTACAACACCACCAGGAATAGTCAGAGCTGTACCCATCTGAGTGGCACAACATCTGGGCTTGAAGGGCTTCTATTGATATAGGCTTCCACAGGCTGCTACAATTAATACCTGACTCTATTACTTTATTTTAAATCAGACTTGTTTCAAAAAGTAAAAAAGGAATTACTCTCAAGTGACACTGCCCCTAAAATGATATGCCTAATTATATGTATCTATAATAATATAAGTAGAATAAACTTCTAGATCAATCCAAACAGGCTTATTTAAGTTCAAATATGAAAGAGGCAAGCACGATGTGCTTTATCCTGCAGCAGCCGCGAGGCGACCACCACAAGCGACCATGTCCATCTTGACTTCATTTAAAGTGAAAGTACCACTTCTACCCCTTACACATTTGAGTTGGCTTGACTCAGGAAGTACATTTTTGACAAGTACCTGCTCCCCCTTCCTCAATTCTTATCTAGGCTAGACTGATGTCTGCTTGGGATGGCTCTTCTGCCTGTCCCATATTCTAGGAGGCTGCAGGACCAGTCCCACAGCACTGGTGTGCATCAAGCATATGCAGTAGATAGCCAGCTGTGAGACATCAGGAAGTCACAGCCGATTCCCAAATCCAAGCGTGGAGAAGAATTGACTGCGGGAAGGGCAGCAATGAACTCCATGGGCTGGTGTTTTTGTTTCTTAAAAGTCAGTAGCTATAGTCAGGGCCGCTGTTAGAAATCATGGGGCCCCACACAGCCCACCTGATGGGGCCCCCTTCAACCAAACCCTTGACACCACCCATGGCCCCGCCCCCCTGATCCCGACTCTAAACAAAATGCAGGTTTGTTGCTGTTTATATAAATGCTTGCGGAGCCAACGTGTGTGTTCGTAATTGCGCATAAGCATATAGTAGTGGGGGCAGTTTACATTTATTTTAAATTGTATTTTTATTAATTTTATTACAAAGAAAAAAAATCGTACCCTGTATCTTTACATTTTTTTTCCTTTTTTACTATCACAAGGGATGCACAACATCCCTTGTGATAGCATGAGCCATGACAGGTACCTTTTTATGGAGAGATCTGGGGTCTTTTAGACCCCATATCTGTCCAAAGCATCTGATCAAACCAAGATCAGTTTGATCAGATGCTTGTTCAAACCGGTAATGGCTACATGAGACCGAAACTGGAAGTGATAAAATCCTTGTCGCCACATGCCACACAGTGGGTGGAACGACATCCGCCCCTCTCACTGTGTCTCAGGAACTGGATGCTACTGTTTGCATCCTAAAGGCGGTAAAGGCAGGGGTGCCACTGCCTGTAATCCAATGGCTTCTTAGCCACTAGGATTACTTTTACTGTGTGCAGAATCATTGAGGCTAAAAAAAATGATATCTTGATCATTGCTGTAGTAATGACCAAGATATCATCCTTCCAATCCAGTGACATACTGGTATGTAGGGGATTGGTTTGGGGGGCAGTACAAATGCAGCTCTGCTGCACATGTTTACTGCTCCCCAACTGAAGTGTAGCATCTCACTGTGTCCTATGGTCATCACACAGGCAGCACAATAAGCAGGGACTCTATCATGGCTCTGTGTCACATGACTTTTGGGTGCTGATTTTGTTATGGCTGTGCTGTGTAAGCCCCCGTTCACACTGGGGCGAACCTGTCAGGCGACCTGGTCGCCTGACAGGTCGCCGTAGGTCGCCTGGCATAGAGAAGCTGTGGACCCGTTCTAATAGGAGCGACACAAGTCGCTCCGACTTAGAAAAAGGGTCCGGAGCTTCTTTGGGGCGACCTGGAGCGACCTGCATAGACTTCAATGTTATGAAGTCTGTGCCGGCCGCTCCGAGGTCGCGGTGCGAGCAGCACGCTGCGACCTGTGAGGTCGCCCTGGGAAGTAGCGTCGCCCCAGTGTTAACGGGGCCTTACAGTCTGTAAAACTCAGAACAGCCAACAGCCATAAGTTGACAAAGTCAGCACCCAACAGCCGTGTGACACAGAGACTTGATAGAGCCCCTGCTTTTTGTGCTGCTAAGGATAACCTGCTGTGCTGTGATATAATAGGACACAGTGAGGATTCTTTCCTCTATTCTCCACTCACCATTGCAGCCGCACTCTCCTCCTGCTGCTCCCTGACAGCCGCTCAACTGCTTCACGTCTCCTCAGGACAGCAGCCGGGAGCCGAACAGAGAATAGTAGTATCACTCCGTCGGCCGGGACTATTTGAATAGTGGGGCGGCATGATGTACTTGCTCACCGAAAATAAAGAAATAGTCCCTCCACTGCGCTCTCTTCCTGGGCCCCTCTGTAGACCCAAAGGGGCCCTAGAAAATTATATAACGCCACCCCATAGGCAAGTAGAAGTGGGAGAGGAGTTTAGAAAGCAATTTTTTTTAAAAAAATGCAGTAACGAACTGTAATGTGGCCGGGCCCCCACTGTGTAGCTGTTGGGGGAGGGCCCGGGACAACAGGGCCGGTTGTACTGCCCTATCAGCAGCCCTGGCTATAGTATTTGTAGATGCTGATCTAATTTTTTTTTTTAAACAAGAGTGAAATTCCTCCTTAACCACTTGCCGACCGCCGCACGACTATTTACTGCGGCGATTAGCCCCCTCACAGGCAAAGCAACGTAGGACTACGTCGCTAGCCTGTGAGGCTCTAGGGAGGGAGCGCACACCGCCAGAGGTGCGCTCCCACTCCCCCTCGGTCACGAACACCCCCCCCCGCGCGTGTGCCCGGCGGACCCGATGTCCGCCGGGCACTTGCGATCGCCCGTTACACCGGGAGAAAGGCAGGCGGCTAATGTAAACAAAGCCGCCTGTCATTCTTCCCAGTGTAAGAATAGTGATCATACGGTTCTGTTATGTAGGACCGTTGATCTCTGTTCTTACACCAGTAGCCACATCCAATCACAGTTAGAATCACGCCCCTAGGGACACACTTAACCCCTCCCTCTCAAAAAAAGTTAACCCCTTCACTGCCAGCGTCATTTTTACAGTAACAGTGCATATGTATAGCACTGATTACTGTAGTAATGTCACTGGTAACCCCAAAACTGTCAAAAATGTCAGTCAAGGGTCCGATCTGTCCGCCGCAATGTCGCAGTCCCGCAAAAAAAATTGCAGATCGCCGCCATTACTCGTTAAACAAAAACACAACAAAAATGACAAAAATCTTTCCCTTAGTTAGTAAACGCAATAACTTTTGCGCAAACCAATTAAAATACGCTTTTTGCAATTTTTTTTTACCAAACATATGTAGCATAAAACAAATTGGCCTAAAATGTTAAAAAATTTAGATTTTTACATTTTTTTGGGGGAATTTCATATAAAAAAATTTGAAAAATATTGTTATTTTTGCAAAATTGACGCTCTTTTTTTGTTTATAGCGCATGATCAAAAAAATCGCACAGGTGATCAAATACCACCAAAAGAAAGCTCTGTTTGTGGGGAAAAAAGGACGTCAAATTCGTTTAGGTACAACATCGTCCGACCGCGCAATTGTCCGTTAAAGTCACGCAGTGCCGAATCGCAAAATAGGCCCTGGTCAGGAAGGGGGTAAAATCTTCCAGGGCTTAAGTGGTTAACAAAAAGTCGCACAGGTGCATACATGACCTTAATTTCATGCATGATATACATTTTATAAAATATGCCCCGTAAATAAAACTAGTTTACAAAATGACTCAGAAGTCACAACAGAAACAGTATACATTCATTCTTATGCCCCATACACACGTGCAGATTATCTGAAGACTTTTGTCTGCAGACTTACCAAAACCATATAATATGAGGTCAAACCTAAACACTTTCAATTTGTATGCAATCCGGCAGGCCCTTGCACTACATAGAAAAGGTAAGTCTGCAGACAAAAGTCTGCAGATAATCTGCACGTGTGTATGGGGCATTACACCAAGCCTGTATGGAGAGCTTACAGCACACAGGAAGCAGCCATTGATCCCATGATGTAGCATTTGAAATCATGATTAATGGTAATAATGGAGAGCAATTTTGCCTTAAGAAGAAACACCTGCTATCAGCAACTTGTTAAGCATTGTTTTCAGTTCCGTCTGTCAGAGGTCCAGGCATGCCCACACACAAACATGAAAACACAGTGGCCTTTTGCTTTTATCACTACCATTCTTAAATTGCTTTTTTACTACGTGGGCTGTTGCGAAACGTAGGTAATAAAACAGGTTTAATGATAGCAGGACCTGATCATTTGTAAAAAAAAATAATAACTCAAATGGTTCTCTAGTATTTAAAGAACTAATAAACCTCAAATAAAAGAAGTTACACTGTGTACTTTATGTAAAAAAACATACTAACATTTTACAAATGTATATCTAAAAGCACCCACGCCAATATAAAAACTGAATTATTATATATTTTTTTCAAATGCATGAAAGCCTTTTGTTCTTATTTAGATAGCATGTTAGGATAACTATTATTATGTCATCATAATACAAAAATATCTGTGTAATGGAATATATTCATTGCTGTGCATATGATTTTTGGGAAAATATGTTTGTTTTTGTGCATTATTAGAGTTAGGCCCCGTTCACATAGGGGCGATCCGACTTGGGGTGGCGACCTCCGAGGTCGCGGTGCGAACAGCGCGCCACGACCTCGTAGCGGCCGCCACGGACTTCATAACATTGAAGTCTATGGCGGTCGCCTCCGGGTCGCCCCAAAGAAGCTCTGGACCCTTTTTCTAAGTCGGAGCGACTTGTGTCGCTCCTTTTAGAACGGGTCCGCAGCTTCCCTATGGAAGGCGACCTACGGCGACCTGTGAGGCGACCAGGTTGCCTCACAGGTCACCTTAGTGTGAACGGGGACTCAGTGCTTTGGTAAGGCTACCCCTTTTTTGAGGTTCTTCCTATATTCCCTCATGCTACTGAAATGCATACAGCCTGGTATCAGTACAGCAAGGGAATGCAGATTTGCTGGCTTTTTTTTTGCCATGGACACAAGGGGGTTGATTTACTAAAGGAAAAAAGACTGTGCACTATGCAAAGTGCAGTTGCTCCAGAGCTTAGTAAACGAGGTAAAGCTTCACTTTGCAAATAATACCCAATCACGTGCTGGACAATAAAAAATAAATAAATAAATAAATAAAAAAGCTTTTTTGCTTGCACATGATTGGATGATGGAAGTCAGCAGAGCTTTTGCTCATTTACTAAGTTCTAGAGCAACTTCTATTGCAGAGTGCAACTGCACTTTGCAAAGTGCACAGTCTGATTGCCTGTAGTAAATCAAACCCCATTATTCTAATGCTTAGGGGTTGATTTACTAAAACTGGAGAGTACAAAATCTCGTGCAGCTCTGCTTTGAAACCAATCAACATCCAGGTTCTTTTGTCAAAACTTAATTAACCACATAACGACCAGCTGCCGCAGATATACTGCCGCAGGCTGGCTCTCCCAGGCAAAGTCCCGTACATGTACGGCGCTCGCCTGGGAGGAGATAGGGGCGAGCGCGCGCCCCCGGAGGCGCGCTCCCGTTCCCCGCTCGTCAGCTGGGGAGCCAGTACGTGTGGCAGACGGCTCCGATGGCCGCCGGCCACCCACAATCTCTCCCCGTTGACAGAGAAGGACGGACGGCAGATGTAAACACAGCAATCTGTCCTTCTCCCTGAGATGATCACAGACACCATGCGATCCTGCTATAAAGGGTCGCATGTCTCTATGGTCATCTAACAAGCCCAACTCCCCCACAGTTAGAATCACTCCCCTAGGCTTACATTTAACCCCTTGATCACCCATAGTATTAACCCCTTCCCTGCCAATGGCATTATTACAGTAACAGTGCATATTTTTAGGACTGATTACTGTAGTAATGTCACTGGTACCCCCAAAAGTGTCAAAAATGTCAGTTAGGGGTCCGATCTGTCCGCCATTACTAGTGTCCCACTAAAGTGTCCCATTACTTGCAGTCCCACAAAAAATCGCAGATCGCCGCCATTACTAGTGAAAAAAAAAATTATAAAAATAAGATAAATCTTTCCCGTAGTTAGTAAACGCAATAACTTTTGCGCAAACCAATCAAAATACGCTTGTTGAAATTTTTTTAACAAAAATATGTAGCAGAAAACAAATTGGCCTAAAATGTTTGGGGGTATATAGCAGAATGTGAAAAACATTGTTTGTTTTTTTTTAAATTGTTGCTCTTTTTTTGTTTATAGCACAAAAATTTAAAAATCGCACAGGTGATCAAATACCACCAAAAGAAAGCTCTATTTACGGGGAAAAAAAAAGGACGTCAATTTCGATTGGGTACGGTGTCGCACGGCGTCCGTTAAATTCAGGCAGTGCCGAATCGCAAAAAAGGGCAGCAAAATCTTCCGGTCTTAAAGTGGTTAACCACCTCCCACCCGGGCCATTGTAAATATACGGCCAGGTGGGAGTCTCGTCCTTCTGATCGGACAATCCGAAACGTCCTTCAGAAGGAGCGAGATCGCGCCGCCGCGGGCACGCGCAGTGGCGCAATCTCGATGTGCCTGTGTCCCTCGGACACAGAGCAACAAGATGCGGCAGGAGGGCCCTGCGATTGGCCCTCCTGATCACATGGCGGCTGTGTCCAATTACAGCCGCCATGTAATGAAAATAAAGCCGTTGTAACGGCTTCGATCTCCTCTCCTCCTGACAGATCCTGTCAGTGAGGAGAGGATCGGTGCTGCAGCTGGGGTGATCAGTGAGTATTTCTAATTACTCACCAATGCCATCTATCAGTGCTGCCCACCAGTGCACGTTATTGCCATCTATCAGTGCTGCCCACCAGTGCCCATTATTGCCCACCAGTGCTGCCTATCAGTGCCCATCATTCCCCCCCAGCAGTGCCGATCAGTGCCACCTATTAGTGCCCATCAGTGCCACCTATCAGTGCCCATCAGTGCCGCCGATCAGTCCCCATCAGTGCTGCCTATCAGTGCCCACCAGCGCTGCCTATCAGTGCCCACCAATGCTGCATATCAGTGCTATCTATCAGTGCCACATATCAGTGCCCATCAGTGCTGCATATCAGTGCTACCTATCAGTACCCATCAGTGCCACCCCATCAGTGTCTCCTCATCAGTGCCTGTCAGCGCGGTGTCATCAGTGCTCATCAGTGCAGGAAAAAACGTATCTATTTACAAAATTTTATAACCTAAACAAAAAAACTTTTTTTTTTTTTTCAAACTTTTCGGTCTTTTTTTATTTGTGCACCAAAAAAAAAAAAAAAAACCTGGCGGTGATCAAATACCACCAAAAGAAAGCTCTATTTGTGAGGAAAAAATGACACAAATTTGGTTTAGGTACAGTGTTGCATGACCACACAATTGTCATTCAAAATGCAACAGCACTAAAAGCTGAAAATTGGTCTGGGAAGGAAGGGGGTTTAAGTGCCCTGTATTGAGGTAGTTAAACAAGCTGAAGTTAGAAGCTGATTGGCTACCATGCACAGCTGCACCAGATTTTGCACTTCCTGGTTTTTGGTAAATTAACCCCTTAATGTTCTGGGCTGGTTGTTGGATAGTGGAGAGGTAGTGGGCATGCGTTTTTTATATTTTAATTTTATAAAAAATTAAGAAGTCACATATTGCTAAATCTAGCTGGCCAGGAGGTAACGTTCTCTTTGCAGTTTATAGTTTATTTCACCTTTTATAAATATGGTATTTGGGAAATGTGCATCTGCTGAATGTGCTATAAAACCACCGGTGAATGTTTTTACAGATGGTTTAGAAATACACCCTCGAGTTGTTGATCATGTTTTGCCACACAAATGAACGTTCCAGTGTTTTTTCATTTCATTGTACTGCTATTGAACCTACTGTTTTCAGTATGGTAACCTCATGTAATCAGACGTAACAAAGCTAAATGGCATAACACTGTAAATATAAAGATAATGCATCAAACATGTGCATAAACACCCTGGTTAGGCATCTAACAAGATTGATGTAAAAACTACAATTGTTAAATTTGTTTTATATTTATTTAGTCAGGTAAATGATTTCATATTGCACAGTAATCCTCTGTCCAGCCAGCATTTGAAGTTTTAGCCTTCTTTTCAAATACAGCACTTTCATCTGTTTCCTAGAATTTATTTAGGTAAGTCACTCAAAAAACATAATAAGGTCAGGACTAAAAAAGTTGGTAATTTTTTTTTAAGTCTAGTAAATATAAAATATTAACATAATCACCCAACTCAGTGCCACAGACATACAATACCCCAAAAATAAAACGAATGCAGTGGCCAATATCACAGCTCTCATTTCAATACACACAAAATATGTAACACAGTGGGGTTTATTTACTGAAACTAGATAGTGTAAATCTCGTGTAATGCCTCGTACACACACACCGATTGTTGGCCGACCGATCGGCCGTCTTTTGTCCAGTGTTGTTGTGTTGGTTGAAATGTGCTCTAGACTGCACACAAATTTGGTCGGCCAACAACAACCAACTGCAGAAGTGATGTCATGTTCTGTTAAAAAAGAATATGAGAAAGGGGGCTAATATAAGCCCCCCTTTCTTATGGGATGGTGGAAGGGTGAGAGTATGGTAGTTAGCATTAGTGAGGCCATTTTAATATGGGTTATACTGGTAAGCTATGTCAGGGGTTAGTGAACTTTTGACCCTAAGGCTTGTTTTCCTGGCTTTCCTGCTCAGGTTTTCCCGCCTCAGGTGTAGCTGGGCAAAACTAGTTGCAGTAACTAGGCAGTTTTTAGTTAGAGTAGTGGTTCCAGCGAATGAGCCCCTATCCACGCCCACACTCTCCCTCCTATGGGAGGAAGGCTACCTCAGAAGGGGGGCTATTTAATGGTCCGCCCGAGCCCTCACAGCTCAATCTCTTCAAAAATCCTCACCTGCTTTTCCCCTCCCTCCCTCCCTTTAGGTTTGTCGCGGCTTACAATATTAGTCTGGTTGGGTCACCTCTGTATCAGAGGGGGACGTTTTTTGTTGTGTAAGTTATGTTTTATGAATGGTGTTTTGGATAATTGCTAAAATTAATGATAATTTTATTCTTGTACAACCCGAGTTGTTCATGACTGGGTTGGTTGTATTTGAATATGTTAAAGAAAATATTGTTGGTTGAGTATTTAAAGTTTGTACCAGCTAATAAAATAAGCCGCGGCCTTTTCCATCCAACGAAGTGTCCGAGTGCCTTATTTATTTATTTATTTAGTTATATATAAGAAAAAAAAAAAAAAAAAATTTGTTATTAAAGGGTAGTCATGTTTACAAGCAAACTCCTTCCTGCCGTCCCATAGCGCACACATGCAAAAGAAATGACTATCAAATATGGAGACAATCCATAAATAAAAATGGGGATTTGGTCCCACCATATGGCCATATCGTGCTCAAGCCCACCACTGCGTCAAAGTACCCCATTATCAGTGGGTCCTACACTATCCATAAAAAAGGGGTGAATCCAGCCTCTCTAACCCTTGGAGACAACACTCCTTGCTGGGAGAGATGTGCTAATGCACTACAAGGGACTCCTCCTATATCTACTTGATAATGGACACTGATAGAGTACAGGTGTGTGTGGGGGGTGAGGTGGGTTGCTCAACCTCAGAAGTCTGGTCAGACCGAATACATAATAAACAAGCAAAAAATTGGGGGAGCAAACCTTTTTTATGGATAGTGTAGGACCCACTGATAATGGGGTACTTTGACGTAGTGGTGGGCTTGAGCACGATATGGCCATATAGTGGGACTAAATCCCCATTTTTATTTATGGATTGTCTCCATATTTGATAGTCATTTCTTTTGCATGTGTGCGCTATTCTTTTTTAACATACATGTCGCTTGGTTCATAGCTGCACCGGCTTTAGATATACATGTTCAGGGTTTGCTCCCCCAATTTTTTGCATGTCATGTTCTGGTCTACTTTCCGTGTGTTTTTTCTTCTCTGAGCATGCCCAGTCTTGCTCATCTGACTTTTGTTGGCCGAAATCTGTACTGACTGACGAACAATCGGCCGTTCTGCTGACGGCCAACAAAAATTTTATAGCATGCGCACCAGATTTTGTTCGGCCGAAAAGTCGCAGTCGGTTGTCGGAATCATCATACTAACAAGCCGACAATCGGCCGATCGGGCGGCGGCCGAAAATTCACGGCCAACAATCGGTACGTGTGTACGGGGCTTTACTCTGCATAAAAAACATTTAGCTTCCAGGTTTCTTTTCGTCAAATCTAAATTGAACTCCTGAAGTTGGAAGCTGATTGGCTACCATGCACAGCTGCACCAGATTTTGCACTCTCCAGCTTTAGTATATAAACCCCAATAAAACAATAGCACAGACTAGGACTCACCAGACAACAATACCTTTTGGTTTACAGGTTGGCATTTAATGCCTATCCAGATGTCTTCCATCTAATATAGCTTCTTGTCCTGTCTCTCCTCTCTTGTGGAACTCCCCATATGCTATATGGTATATATATATATATATATATATATATATATAGTATATTTTGCTTTCTGTAAAGAGTCTTAGAGTCCTCAGATGAATAGTAAAACAATGTTAACTCCAAAATAAAATTTCTAATATTTTTAGGAATGCATAAATGACTAGACTGACTACAAGCAAACATGGCTTCACTTTGCACTGTTTATATGAAGAGGTATTAACCAGTTCCCGACAGCCTGCCGCTGATTTACTGCGGCAGTGTGGTTCTCCTGCACAAAACGACATAGGTCTACGTCAGTCGCGCACCTGCAGCTAGGGGATTCCAATGCACGTGGCAGGCGGCTCCGATTGCCGCATGATGCCCGCAATCGTTCCCCACTGAGAGAGAAAAATGGTCAGTTGTTGTAAACACAGCTGACTGTTCTTCTATCTGAAATGATCACAGAGCTCATGTGATCCTTCTATATAGGAACACAGATCTCTGTGACCATTTCACAAGCCACGCCCCCCACATTTAAAATCACTCCCCTAGGCTCACATTTAACCCCTTTATCACCCACAGTGTTAACCCCTTCCCTGCCAGTGTCATTATTACAGTAACAGTGCATATTTGTAGCACTGATTACTGTAGTAATGTCACTGGTCCCCCCCAAAAGTGTCAAAAATTTCAGTTAGGGGTCCGATCTGTCTGCTGCAATGTCACAGTCCCACTAAAAAATTGCAGATCGCCGCCATTACTAGCAAAAAAAAAAACAAAAAACAATAAAAATGACATAAATCTTTCCCGTAGTTAGTAGACGTGATAACTTTTGTGCAAACCAATCAAAATACGCTCTTTTGAGATTTTTTTTTTACCAAAAATATGTAGCAGAAAACAAATTGGCCTAAAATGTTAAAAAAATTTGAGAATGTTATATAGCACAAAGTAAAAAATAATGTTTTTTTTTTTTTTCAGAATTGTCGCTCTTTTTTTTGATTACAGCGCAAAAAATAAAATCGCACAGGTGATCAAATACCACCAAAAGAAAGCTCTATTTGTGGGGAAAAAAGGACATCAATTTTATTTGGATACAGCGTCGCATGACCGCGCAATTGTCTGTTAAAATAACACAGTGCAGAATCGCAAAATATGGCCTGGTCATTAAGGGGGAAAATCTTTGGGTCCAGAAGTGGTTAAACAACTGCACACACAGGCTTAGCAACTAGATTGTTTTTCTATGCTGTATTAATCATGTAGAGTAGTATTAAATTACAAAAAATGACACAGATTGAAAGGAGATAATTTAGTTGCCAAAAGCAAGGCAAAAAGAAAATGCTACAGGCATTTGTAATTATATGGCTGTGTAGCCTTGGAGCTGGAAATGTACCTAATGGCTGTCCTTTACTCCCCTAATCTGCTTGTGACACACAGATTGGGATTGATACAACTTTATTTAACACCTTTGCCACTAAAAGTCTTTTTGAAATGCACCTGTGTCTGCTTTCCAGCTTACTCACCTAGGCTGCTTCATTGGAATCATTTGATCATTCTGTCACTAAACAACCCAAATGCTAAGAAAATTAGAACGATCTAAGCTAAATTGGTTTCAGATATATATTTGAAGTGAATGATCATACAAAGAACAGTTCTTTCTTGAAACAGTATTTATATTTTTCTTCTTTGGAGTATGCAAGTGTACACTGGAGCTTACCAGTCGAAGCATCAGGCCACAGACTTACAGTGTTTGAAAAATGAAATGGTTTTATTGAGCAAGCAGAAAGGACAAATCAGCAGACACAGGAGACCTCCCACCTGAGCCCAAGTTGTACATAATTCACCCTTTACAGGGCTTAGTCATAGGGAATCCCTATGTGCAGCACAGTCCTCTAACTCAAGGATCTCCAAACTATGGCCCCCCAGCTGTTGCAGAACTACACATCCCATGGGGCATTGTAAAACTCTGACATTCATAGGCATGATAGGAATTATAGTTCTTGAACAACTGGAGGGCCACCATAGTTTGGAGACCCCTGCTCTAACTGGTGTGCAGTGTGGAGTGGAGACGGGCTCCTGTGTTCCGGGAACCTGACTGTACCATGGAATGAATTATGCTTTGTAACGGTGGCTTGTACCCTGATCACACACTGAGGCTTAGTTTAGGGCTAAAACTGAGTTTAGGCTAGGATTAAAGATAGTCAGGATCCAGTACCAATAATTATAGGTTTCCTACAAATGTATTGTCATATGTTAAAAATACGCTTGGACATTAAACGGAAACAAACGCTTGAAACACTATAGTCTGACTTTGATATGGTTAACAACATGGTATTACATGCCAATTCAATGGAACAATGCTACAAGTTAGATGTGACTCGGAAATGATCAAACAATTGCACATGTTTCTAAGGGTTCGTGGTTTTTCTAGCAACCCATTGGGGTTGGTTTAATAAAAGCAAATAGGCTGTTTGCTTTGCAAGGGAATTTGCCCCAAAGATTAGTGAATGAGATGAAGCTTGGCTGCATTCCGTCAGCAAATCATGTGCAAGCAAAAAGCTGTTTTTTTTTTTAATATTTTAAACATGATCAAGTGTTCTTTGCAAAGTGAAGCTTCACCCCATTCACTAAGCTCTAGGGAAAATTCCTTTGCACAATGCAACTTCCCTTGCAAAGTGAACAGCCTTTTTGCCTTTAGTAAAACAATTCCAGTATGTCTTTAACCACTTTACCGCTAAGTACTGTAATAGTACTGCGGCAAAGTGGCTCGTTCCCGTCTGACGACGTAGACCTACGTCGTCAGACTCCTCCCCTGTAGGCGGCGCTCGCGCGCCGCCGGAGGCGCGCTCCCGCTGTTTTCATTCACAGCGGGAGTCGGGCCAGGGGAGGAGCAGCGGCGATCGCCGCTGGTCTGCCCCGATCGTCGGGGATCTAGTGTGGAGATCTGCCCGCCTGTGTAAACACAAGCGGGCGGATCTCCTCAGTGACAGGGAGTGACAGATCGGACTGTTCAGCATAGCTGGACATCCGATCTGTCCCTGTCTCACAAAGTCACCTCCCCCCCCCACACGTCAGTAAGCACCAGGCATACATTAACCCCTCCCTCTCCAATAAAGTTAACCCCTTCCCTGCCAGTGTCATTTTTACAGTAACAGTGCATATTTATAGCACTGATTACTGTAGTAATGTCACTGGTACCCCCAAAAGTGTCAAAAATGTCAGTCAAGGGTCCGATCTGTCCGCCGCAATGTCGCAGTCCCGCAAAAAAATTGCAGATCGCCGCCATTACGCGTTAAAAAAAAACCCACCAAAAATGACAAAAATCTTTCCCTTTGTTAGTAAACGCAATAACTTTTGCGCAAACCAATCAAAATACGCTTATTGCGATTTTTTTTTTACCAAACATAGGTAGCAGAAAACAAATTGGCCAAAAATTTAAAAAAAAATTGGTTTTTACATCTTTTTTGGGGGGAATTTCATATAAAAAATGTGAAAAATATTGTTATTTTCTCAAAATAAACGCTCTTTTTTTGTTTATAGCGCAAAAAGTAAAAATCGCACAGGTGATCAAATACCACCAAAAGAAAGCTCTGTTTGTGGGAAAAAAAGGACGTCAATTTCGTTTGGGTACGGCGTTGCACGACCACGCAATTGTCAGTTAAAGTCGCACAGCACCGAATCGCAAAAAGTGGCCCAGACGTAAGACAGCAAAATGCTCTAGTGGTAAAGTGGTTAAACTTCATGCCTACAAAAAAAGTCCTCAATGCCTAGAATGAAAAATTAGCTTTCAGCATCAGCAGACTGGTGCTTGTGGTTCTTTTTTTTTTTTTTTTTGCATAGAGCTTCTGATACAGAAAATTAATTTTTATTATTCAGATTTTATTTTTGAAATGTTTTCCTTTATAACAAATAAATAACAGAAAGAACCAGTAAAACAAAAACACAAAAAAAGATAAAAAAAAAAAAAAGAAAAAACAAACTAACATTTAAACCAAGAACAAATGTCAATCCAAAATGGTATCAACATTAGTACATTTGATAAATCGTCTAATTCCCCCATAATATTCAAAGATATTCAAAAATACAGAAATGCTCTGGAGCAAATAGCTTTCCTTTCCATTTAATTTCTTTCCTTTACTTTAATCGGCCATCTCCCTCCACTAAAAATATTCCCAATCTCAATTATAAATTTAAATTATAACTGTTTTCTTTACAAGTTGTATTTTTGCTTGCCTTTGGGTTTTTACATATCAAAATTGTTTATGTCTTGGTTACAGTCGATACCTTGATCTCCGGCATTGTTTGGACTTTGTACCTGTAACATAATTTGCAATAAACTTTTATTGTGAAAAAAATAAATTTAAATTAAAATTGGGACGTGATGCATCTAACCACTTTCTCCATATCTTTTCAAATTTCTGAGTGGTGTTGCATTGAGCATAAGTGTGTTTTTCAAACTTTATATATTTATTCATTTCACAAATCCAGTCCCCAAGAGTAGGAGGATTGGGTGGTACCCAACAAGAGGCTATCGACTTTAAATAAAGATCTCATAATGGCCACTGTCTGATGGCCATTCAGGTCATTAAGATTTATGTAACCCAGAAGACATAGAACAGGGTCTGGGATTAACGTAGTATCATATACAGAATTTAATAGATCCAGCGCTTCCTGCCAATACTTAAATAGCTTCAGGCATCTCCAAAAGAATCTTGCACATTTGTAATTTTCTCTCCTGCCTACCTGTACAAGAACTCCGGGGTGTGATAAGCCCTATAAAAAAATTAAAAGGTGGGTCACTCTATAAGTAGGAGATATTCAATCCCATATAGCCCCTAGGTTCACATCAATTTCAGCCTCCCATCTTTGCCTACATGGAGCAGTAGTGTTAGAAAGAGTTTAAATCTTAGTAATAAGGCCCTTCATAGAATGTGCACTAACTATGTTGTTCAAGATGGAGGCACAAAAAAAAGACACCGTTGGGGCCAGGCCTTGAGTCTTCAAGGCATGTCTTAATTATAGATATTGAAAGAAGTATTTTTGGTCTAGACTATATTCAGTACAAAGCTACCTGGACTTGCTACAGAGGCTCTGTAAAAAAAGAAACAAAAAAGAAAAAAGGAAGAGGAAGATTAATCCCAAAGCTCTGTCTTGAGACTCCACTCACACTACCCTCTCCTTTAACCCTGTAACCACAACTCTAACACTAACACTAACCATCCCTGTAACCCTGTTTGGCTGCAGCTCAGTGCACCCGCAGTTTTCATGTAGGTTAGCCTCAAATTCCCATAGACTTTCTATCTGTAGCACCCTCCTAGATTGGTGCTAGGTTAAAAGCATTGTTATGCTCCATCTGCTTATCAGAGGAGCCTGATTTGTTACTTATGCCTGTTACATGTGTCCAGGTGGGAGTCACTTGGTCTAAGGGAGTGTCCCCACTGTATCCAATAGGGGAGCTTGTTGGACAGTGAAGGAAACCCGGCCAGTGGCAAACGGGCTTTTGTGGCAGTCCCAGTGGGAGGGCACCACTACAGCTCATCCTGGGATTGACCATAAAAGCCAAGGGCAAATGTGAAAGGGCATCTTTGGTGGGAATCAGAGTCCCAGGTGGAGGGTGACAGCTGTCTCTCCTCCTGCTGTCCAGGGAAGGTGGTCACAGGCAGTCGGCCTGGTGAGCCAGGTGTGGAGCTGAGCCTGAAGGATCCTGGAAAGCTGACGATGGAGCTGCTGGCAGAGTTATCTGGGAAAAACAAAGGCCGTGAGTACCAGGGGGCTTGCCAAGGGGTCTGTACAGGAAGGGGGACCACTCCAGAGAAGTCAGAGGACAGAAGATAAAAGATGATAAAGGAAAAATGGCCACCGAGGACAGAGAAAAGGCGGAAGTGTTAAATAATTTCTTTTCTTCAGTCTTCACAAAGGAATCGGGGGGCTACACGAACCCAGCTTGTAAGGCCGAACTAAATAATACACCTCAGGAAGTGCCGCCATGGCTAACAGAAGATAGACTTAGAGCTAAACTAGAGAAGCTTAACATAAATAAATCCCCGGGACCGGATGGCTTGCACCCGAGGGTTCTTAAAGAGCTCAGCCAGGTGATTGCCAGACCATTATTCTTGATCTTTAAGGATAGTTTACAGACGGGTATGGTGCCAGCTGATTGGAAAAAAGCCAACGTGGTACCAATGCTTAAAAAGGGGCCGAGATATATCCCGGGTAACTATAGGCCGATCAGCCTAACATCTGTAGTCTGCAAAATATTGGAGGGGATGTTAAGGGACCACATACAAGACTTTAGTAATGAAAACGGTATTATAAGTATTAATCAGCACGGATTCGTGAAAAATCGTTCGTGCCAAACCAATCTATTAACCTTCTATGATGAAGTGAGCTGCCACCTAGATAAAGGTAAGCCTGTGGATGTGGTGTATCTGGACTTTGCAAAGGCCTTCGACACCGTTCCCCACAAACGCTTACTGTACAAACTAAGGAAGATAGGTATGGACCATAAGGTGAGTACCTGGATAGAGAACTGGCTCCAGGGGAGAGTACAGAGGGTGGTGATTAATGGGGAGTACTCGGATTGGGCGGGTGTGGAAAGTGGGGTCCCCCAGGGTTCTGTCCTGGGACCAATCCTGTTTAATTTATTCATAAATGATCTGGAGGAGGGGATATCGAGTACAATCTCAGTATTTGCAGATGATACTAAATTAGGCATGCCAATATCTTCTATGCAGGATGTGGAAACCTTGCAAGCGGACCTGAACAGAATAACGGAGTGGGCAACTACATGGCAGATGAGATTTAATGTTGAAAAATGTAAAGTAATGCACTTGGGGGCCAGAAACCAGAAAGCAAGCTACTCGCTAGGGGGGGAACCTCTGGGTGAGTCTAGGATGGAAAAGGACTTAGGGGTACTGGTAGACAACAGGCTTGGCAGTGGCATGCAATGCCAGGCCGCCGCAAGCAAAGCCAACAGAATACTGGGATGTATAAAAAAGGGGATTCACTCCAGAAATAAAGAGATTATTCTCCCGCTCTACAAGACTCTGGTCCGGCCACATCTGGAGTATGCTGTCCAGTTCTGGGCACCGGTCCTCAGAAAGGATGTGCTGGAACTGGAGAAAGTCCAGAGAAGGGCAACAAAAATAATTAGGGGGATGGAGGACATCAGCTATGAAGAAAGACTACAAGCCCTGAACTTATTCTCTCTGGAGAAGAGACGATTGAGGGGGGATATGATATCAATGTACAAATACTGTACTGGCGACCCGAGCATAAGGAACAAACTATTCAGAGAAAGGAGATACAATAAGACACGTGGCCACTCACTAAAACTAGAGGAAAGGCGGTTTAACCTTAAAGTGCGTAAGGGGTTCTTCACTGTAAGAGCGGTAAGGATGTGGAATTCTCTTCCACAAGCAGTCGTATCAGCAGGGAGCATTGATAGTTTCAAAAAACTGTTAGATGGACACCTTAAAGACCACAACATACAGGGGTATACAATGTACGGCTAAAAGCAAACACACACACACATCATAGGTTGAACTGGATGGACTGATGTCTTTTTTCAACCTCACTAACTATGTAACTATGTAACTATGTAAGATCAGCTCACACAGTTGGCAAGAGTAAAGGGGGTGCTAAGTATAACCCTGAAGAGTAAAGGTAAAGGGGGGCGCCAAGCGGGGCCCTGAAGAGTAATTCACTATACAGTTCGCTTATCAAGTACTTCACTACATGGCAAGGTGAAGCAGCGGCCTTGCCTCACTCAACATAGCTAGAAGTCCTCAAGTTGTGCATAGTTCATCCAGGTGCAGTATCCCACTCATCCCTTCTCCCATCCCAAGTTCTAAAATAAAAACAACAAAAACCAAATCCCCTGGACTGTTTCCTGACTGAGCCAAACAATTAAAGCACTAAGAATCGAAAAGTTGTTGCTATGGGTAACCCAGGGGAATCCGCATTACCCCCAAGGTATTCTCCCCAAACCCTGTGTTTTTGGCACTTTTTCTGAAAGCACACCAAAGATTCAGCATGCAGGACTTTTTGGTGCGCTATCAATAAACGCTTCAAAAACGCGGGACATAATATAAAGTCTATGGGAAACCGCGGGTAATCCGCATACAAACCACAAGTACACACGTGCTGCTGCCAAACCACAGTGCAACAGTGTGAAAGTGGCCTAATATACTTTCGAATCATATCTAGTCCCCAAAACAAAAAATGTATATATTGTGGCTTTCCAGTGGGTGAGGTACCTGCAATTGTTTTATTTTTTGGGTTTCTTTCTTTTTGCCTGGTAACCTTTGAATGACACTCTTCCTGTCCCAGAGTGGCTATGCTGACTCCTTCTTCATATCTATAAGGGGAGCCATACTTTTGAACACATTTAGGTGAAAGGGTAGGGGTACTATATACCCGATACCCACTTACATGGGGGGAACGGGGCGGTATCTGGGGGCCCCCTTGTTTTTTCTTTATTATTTTTTTCCGGCACTTTTTTTTCTTTTATTCAGCTGTCAGTGGGGAAACCCATTGACAGCTGATGACTCATCGGTTGTTAAGGATGCCGCGGCCGGCTTCCTAGCCCTGCTCCTTCACAACCAGCTTACACTGCATCCTGATTGGGCAAAGCTTGTGTCTCAAGCAATCAATGGGGCTCAGGTAAGTACTAGGGGGCTGAGAGGGGCTTCTGCACACACATAGAATGGAAGAAGATAAAAAACCTTCTGCCTTTAGAACCACTTTAAAGAATATCTTTGGACAAAATGTAAGTTCATAAATTCATATCCACATTGTATTTCAATTACTTCTAATGAAGAAAAAATTGAAGGATGGCGCTCAAGTGTATTTGTTACTGACAATTAACCCCAAAAGAGACATAAATGAACAGTCCAATAAAAGTTTATTGTATAGATCCACAATGAAGAAGCAGTATATATATTAAAATGAATCCTCCTACCAATCCATGAAGCCTCTGTGTGTCACCGCTGCCTCAGCAGAAATCCCTGATGTCAGTCCCAAGGGAGGGAGGAAGCTGGCAGCTGCAGAGGAAAAGCAGCGTAGATGGATGGAAAAGAGGAGCGGGTCCCAGCGGGGATGGGGGCTCACTCGGTCCGGTGTGCGGCCGCTACCTGGACCGGAGCCCATGCTGTGCTTCCCCAGTGCCCGCTGTGAGCGCCGGGAGGTCGCCCGCTGATGATGTCACCGCTGTCGGCCGGATGTACGTACACAGCCGGCAAGGGGATCACCTGGAGGCCGGGGAAAGTGGAGGATGGAGTTCGCTCGCTTCTACAGAGCCTCCCGATTGCCACAACGACATGTTTCGATACATTAGTAGCTTTGTCAAGTTGTGGCTGGAGGCAATCGGGGGCTCTAAGAAGCCAAATGGTGGGCGGGGTTGGCTGACTAGCCAATGGAAAAAAAACCCCTATAGGCTGAATGTGAAAGAATAAATGTGCTGACAGGAAATAAGAAATAAATGGAAAAGATGGAACAAGTAAACTAGAACAGAAAAAAAAAAATCTGTGTGCAAAAAAGTAAAAAATAAAAAATAAAAAATAGAACATAATGATGGTCAGAAAATAAAAAATAAAAACTAAAAAATATTAAATATTATAAAAAAAAAAAAAAAAGAAAACTTTTATCTGTCATATTGGAAACCCAGAGCTTCATGGAGGTAAGAGCATAATAATGCAAAACATTACCATATACATAAATAATACATGTATATATCAAATTGTACACCAATGTGATGATATAAACATAACCCTTATACTGTCATATAACAGACCATAAAGGACATCTTTGAAAAAATGGCTATCAATATAACATGGAAATAAAATAATAAATAAATGGGTATACACCCTATATATATAATATAATAAATACTATTGTACTAGCATAAAAAAAAATCTCCATATGCACCTGGATCTCTCTATACACTGGCAGGCTCAATATTAAAATACCAATGGTATATATGGAATAAAAAATTATAAAATAAACAATAAAAAGTTAAAAACTCCATTAGACAAGACAATTAACCTCTAGTTCTTCGTTGAGGCCTTGGGGCGCTAGGCAATTGAATTTATAGATCCAATAAGTCTCTCTTTTACATAAAAGAGAGAAACGCTCATTTTCTGTCAGGGTACCTTTAGGAATGCTTTCTATTGCCATGACCTCGAGACTCCTAAAGTCCTTGTCATGGAACTTTAAAAAATGACGTGGGACGCTATGCTTGTCACATCCCTTATGGATGAGTCGGCGATGTTCTCCTATCCTTTTTCGTAATGTCCGCATAGTACGACCCACATAAATCAATTGACATGGACATCTTAGTACATATATTACATATTCTGTGGAACATGTGATGAATTGCTTGATGTGGAAGATGTCATCTCTATTTTTAATGGAAGTACAAGCTTACACTATGGATTGGCATGTCAGGCAACAGCGTTTCTTGCACTGATAGGTGCCCGTGCGGTTATCAAAGTAAAACCTGATGTCATTGGGAGCACGCACCTGAGGTTTTAATTTGCTTGGGGCTAAGATGTTTTTAATTGTGCGTGCCCTTTTAAAAGTAACCTGTGGTACTGGGGGTAAGTTGGGACCTAATCTGCTGTCGAGATGAAGAATATTAAAATGTCTCTTGATAATGTGTGAAATGGCCCTATGTTGGTCATTGTAGCCAGTTATAAACCTAACTGTGTTTTTGTTATCAGTTTGGTTGCGTATTTGGGTCGGTTCGGGCTCCAAATGTGATCTGAAAGCCTCCTCAACAAGGGGTAGTGGAAACCCCTTGTCTAGGAAGCATTCCTTCATTCTGGTTCCTTCTGGTCACAGTAATCCACTTGATTGGTACAGTTGCGCCGGAGTCTATGAAATTGACCCCCTGGGATGTTCCGTTTCCAGACGGGTGGTGGCAACTTGCATAATGTAAGTATGAATTGCCACTGGTGGGTTTTGTGTGGTTCTTACTAATAATGTTCAGGCCTTCATGGGAGAGCACCAAATCTAGAAAAACCAACTCATTGGGGTCGATAACAGACGTAAAGGACAACCCAACGAGTTGGAATTGCAATGTGCCACAAATGCCTCAAACATTGCCTGGTCGCAACTCCAGATGAGGACAACATCATCAATATATCGTCCGTAGAAGACGACATATTGGGCAAAGGGATTGTTGTGCCAGACGTAGTGCTCTTCCCATAGGCCCATGGTTAGATTGGCATATACTGGAGCAAAATTAGCCCCCATGGCGGTGCCCTTGATCTGTAGGTAGAACCGATCCAAAAATGAGAAGTAATTGTGACGTAAGCAAAATTCAATACAGTCCACTAGGAATATGGACTGTAATGAATTGAAGGAACCAGAGTGACTCAAAAAATATGTGATGGCCTGAAGTCCTACTTGGTGTGGTATGGAAGTATATAATGACGTGACGTCAAGTGAGGCCCACATGTAATTCTCTTCCCATATGTAGGACTTTAAAGCCTCAAGCACATGTGAAGAGTCTCTGATATATGAGGGCAGTTGACACACCAAAGGTTGAAGGAAGAAGTCTATGTACTTCGAAATGCCTCTTGTAAAGCTACTGGTACTCGCCACAATAGGTCTCCCTGGTGGCTGCATTAGGGACTTGTGTACCTTTGGCAAATGATAAAAATACGGAGTACTGACTTCTCCTGGAAGTAGGAATTTCTTCTCTTTGTCATTAATGACACCTTGGTGCCACGCACTCTCGACCAGAGATTTGAGTTCGAGTTTGTATTTGGGAAGTGGATCACCAGGTAACTTGGTGATCCACTTGATGTAGATCCACTTGATGTAGGTCTCAGTGTCGGCCAATAACCGATTGGTCTCACTGAGATAATCAATTTTGTTCTGGACAACCAGACTACCTCCCTTATCAGCCTGCTTCACAATGATACTTCACATGTTCCACCGAATATGTAATATATGTACTAAGATGTCCATGTCAATTGATTTATGTGGGTTGTACTATGCGGACATTACGAAAAAGAATAGGAGAACATCGCCGACTCATCCATAAGGGATGTGACAAGCATAGTGTCCCACGTCATTTTTTAAAGTTCCATAACAAGGACTTTAGGAGTCTCGAGGTCATGGCAATAGAAAGCATTCCTAAAGGTACCCTGACAGAAAATGAGCGTTTCTCTCTTTTATGTAAAAGAGAGACTTATTGGATCTATAAATTCAATTGCCTAGCGCCCCAAGGCCTCAACGAAGAACTAGAGGTTAATTGTCTTGTCTAATGGAGTTTTTAACTTTTTATTGCTTATTTTATAATTTTTTATTCCATATATATCATTGGTATTTTAATATTGAGCCTGCCAGTGTATAGAGAGATCCAGGTGCATATGGAGATTTTTTTTATGCTAGTACAATAGTATTTATTATATTATATATATAGGGTGTATACCCATTTATTTATTATTTTATTTCCATGTTATATTGATAGCCATTTTTTCAAAGATGTCCTTTATGGTCTGTTATATGACAGTATAAGGGCTATGTTTATATCATCACATTGGTGTACAATTTGATATATACATGTATTATTTATGTATATGGTAATGTTTTGCATTATTATGCTCTTACCTCCATGAAGCTCTGGGTTTCCAATATGCCAGATAAAAGTTTTTTTTTTTTTATAATATTTAATATTTTTTATTTTTTTTTTTCTGACCATCATTATGTTCTATTTTTTATTTTTTACTTTTTTGCACACAGATTTTTTTTTTTCTGTTCTAGTTTACTTGTTCCATCTTTTCCATTTATTTCTTATTTCCTGTCAGCACATTTATTCTTTCACATTCAGCCTATAGGGGTTTTTTTTCCATTGGCTAGTCAGCCAACCCCGCCCACCATTTGGCTTCTTAGAGCCCCCGATTGCCTCCAGCCACAACTTGACAATGCTACTAATGTAGCGAAACATGTCGTTGTGGCAATCGGGAGGCTCTCTAGAAGCGAGCGAACTCCGTCCTCCACTTTCCCCGGCCTCCAGGTGATCCCCTAGCCGGCTGTGTACGTACATCCGGCCGACAGCGGTGACGTCATCAGCGGGCGACCTCCCGGCGCTCACAGCGGGCACTGGGGAAGCACAGCGTGGGCTCCGGTCCAGGCAGCGGCCGCACACCGGACCGTGTGAGCCCCCATCCCCGCTGGGACCCGCTCCTCTTTTCCATCCATCTACGCTGCTTTTCCTCTCCAGCTGCCAGCTTCCTCCCTCCCTTGGGACTGACATCAGGGATTTCTGCTGAGGCAGCGGTGACACACAGAGGCTTCATGGATTGGTAGGAGGATTCATTTTAATATATATACTGCTTCTTCATTGTGGATATATACAATAAACTTTTATTGGACTGTTCATTTATGTCTCTTTTGGGGTTAATTGTCAGTAACAAATACACTTGAGCGCCATCCTTCAATTTTTTCTTCATTTCACTTACAAGCTATCCAACGTATAGGATTGGGCGACCAGTGTTTTTATGGACATTTTGTGTTCTATGTACATGTGTGCACTCTTCAGATATTTCAGATTACCTTTTGGAGTAGCGCCAGAACTCTTTTTTTGAGCTTCAATTACTTCTAGCCTGCTCCTATTAATCTGGACAATCTTGAAGTTTATAAACTAAACGTAACTTGCTTGAATATTGTGACACAGATTCACTATGCCCTGTGAGTAGGCACTGCTGTGTCACACATTCCACAGATGTACAAAGAGCAAATGACTCCTGCGCTTAAGGGGTGGCCTTGCGGCTGGTATCTGGAAAATGCGACTCAGGTCAAATTGTAGTAAATTCCGGCTGTGCTGCCACTCTCAACGGGTTGTGGTAACCCAAAGAAGATACTGGAAAAGAGAAATGGACAGAGGGCGCACCAGCCTAGCGCATTATCTTTATAACAATTTATTGTAATAGACATGTATACACATTATACTCACAAAACGATTATGAAACACGGGCAATAAGCAATGAGGGACCACCAGGGGTCTCCACTGGCCATCCTCAGCGGTTTTTTGGAGGTCTGCATCCTTCCGAGGCCTGCGGCAGCTGAGGAAGCCCAGTGGAGACCCCTGGTGGTCCCTCATTGGTTATTGCCCATGTTTCATAATCGTTTTGTGAGTATAATGTGTATACATGTCTATTACAATAAAATGTTATAAAGATAATGCGCTACGCTGGTGCGCCCTCTGTCCATTTCTCTTTTCCAACACATTCCACAGAGCCTGCCTTCTGAACTACAGAGGAGCTGAGAGGAGGATTTTCAGGAAAACAGGCTATCACTGCTTGAAGGCAGCAGGGTACCATGGGATATGTAGTCCTTAGAAATTGAAAGTAAACAGCAGAGTAGAAGCTGCAAATCAAGGAAGTTGCAGAAAGAAGTAGGGAGCAAACAGGCAAAGCTCTCAACACAAAGGGACATTTTTACTTGATTGAAGAAAGTGAACAGAATTCTACTCATGGGATCACAGCTATAAGAAACCTGACACAAGTTCCAATCCTTTCTCAATCTACTGGTCTGTTTCATATTACTTCCTGTTTCAGGTGGCACCATTTACCAGAAAAAGAAAGAGCACTCCATGAAATACATTAAACTTCCAAATGTATTGTGCTGCTTCTAACTCTTCATGGTGTTATCAGGAAAAATAAATTCTGAAGTGGGAGACACTGGCTGGTATCTAAAGGAGAATATAATATATGTGCATACATAGGCGTACACAGGGGGTGTGCTGGGTGTGCCTTGGCAGATTCCCCCTGATGCCCGGGATCCCTGCCCCCCCCCCCCCCCCCAAAGCCCTGCTGGCTTCTGTCCTCTCTTGTCAGCTGCTTTTGGGATGTTTCAGGATGAAGCCAATAAATATGTAATTTACAAACCCTTCCTTTTCTGATCACAGTGAGTGATCGGTACTGTTCACTCACTGCTTTTATCCATAACTGAAGAAGTATAGCAAACTGTGTTTACAAGGCATCAGTTTGTGAATGAACAGGAAGTCGCTCAGCCCAGAGCACCTCCCATTTATTCACTGTTTAGGGCAGCTGAGGCTAGAGAAAAAGGTACTGGGGAATCTCTGCCCCCCCCCCCCCCCCCCTCCAAAAGGGCTCCTAAAAAAATTGTAAACAAATAATATAAAAAAATTGTAAAAAAAAGAAAAATAATAAAAACATACATTAATAAAAACATCTACCAAAACAGTCCACTGCCCTACTGACACCAATTTCTGCTCTCATGACACTGTCCGCTGCTCTACTGACACTGTCCTCTGCCCTACTGACAAAGTTCACTGCCCTAAGGGCACCATCCATGTTATAACACATTTTAAATTGTTTGTTTACATTTATTTATAAGGGTGTTTGTACGGTTATATACTATATATATATATATATATATATATACAGAAGCATGCATGTTTGAGCTTTGGGGTGCACACCCTAATGCCTAATGCAATAGGCTGCGCACACCAATGTGTACATATTTTTCAAGATGTTTTTGTGTTGGGTTATGAGGGTTGCAGGGGTAAAGCCCATAATCTTTGCATTGTCTGTGCTTTATGGCATAGGCCTTTATGCACTAGTTACCTCACAAGTTGTACACAAAGTATTCTCCGCTCTTAGCCCATACATCTCATTTTGCTGGCTGAAGTAAATGGAGTATTATTCATTGTCCTGTTTGCTCATTAGTGCATCAGCTTTGTTTATCAATGTATCCATCATCTTGACTGCTATTTTTCTGTTCTTATCTGGTTTTCCTTTTTTGCAACTCTGCTGTGTGTTTTCAGTATCCTGTATGTCCAGTCAACCCTAAGCATCATCCTCAATGATGCTGTCATCTAAATTAGCATTCTGTGTGAAAAGAAGAATTTATGCTTTTTCACAATTTCCTAACTGTTTTAAGGAAAAAAAAAGGAACTGCAATTTGTAGATATTTTTTAAGATGTATCATTGAAAAAACGATGAGACATTTTGCACTTTCAACCCTGGCAAAAACAGGATCTTCTTGGCAGAAGTTGTTGGAAGAGTTGAGAAGTTTTTAGAATCATCAGGCTTAAAATGTTCCTTATGACCATCAAGTTACAAGTAAAGAATATAAGGCTTGTTGCCTTTGTTCACTGTATCCTGAAAAGTTTCCAGAAGTATCAGTTTATATATCTAAAATTATACATGTGATGAGAGCAGAATAATATACTTTGTACTGGTCAAACAGTAGCAACATCTCATTATGTAATTTTTATTATTTCCAAATTCAAGGTTTCTATTGAGAGATCCATTCCAAAAAGTTACCTTTGAAACCGCAAATGTTATTGATGAGCAGGTTAAAATAATATTATGTTACATTCGTAAGAACTCTCAAACACTAATTATACAGCATCCCTAAACACCTTTCTGTCTTCCAGTTATTATGCTCAATTTAGAACATTTAGTTCAATATATTTTCTCTAATATAATTTTGTTGTTGCTTCCAATTCACCATATGATTTTGCTACAAGCCTCTTATGTTCAACGAGGTTTCATAAAGGCAGGTAATCAGGGTGAATGGCCAAAATCTTTTAGTTAGACAGCATAAAATTATTAGAACATCCCTCTAAACAGTTAGACCTTTTAAAAGTTGTATCAGTCAAAATCAATATGTTTTCTTATTATTGTTTTATTATAAACAGTTTGTTTGAAACAACATAGTTTTTCCTCTGCACTTGGACAATCTCCTAAGCACCAACAATCATTCAAGATGGTACACCAGATGGGATAATAGGTGCATCAAGACTCAAGAAAGGGGGCAAAGAGTATTTTCACGGTTTTTACCTAAAATACCACCAACCAACCTCCACCACTAGGTCAATATAGGTTACAGGAGCTCACTACAGGCAGAAAATGGAGCTGGTACAATGTATAGTGGGGGGATCCTATCAATGGTATGGGAAAGTCTATGATGAGTTTAAGAAAGAGGAGCACTAACCTCAACAGGTTTGGAGTTCTTCATTATGCCATCTAAAAAGTCCAAAGAGAAACTCTGAATTTGGAAATATTTCATATACTGTAGGAAGAACATTGCTAATTATCAATCATGCCTGGGCAATGGTGCCAAAAGCCATTCATTTGTAGACACCTACAAGCAACCACTGTTTAAATGCATCATCAACTTCAAGATCAGCAGGTAAAAAATCTTCAATGTTGTTGGTTAGTCATAGTGATAAGGGCCTGATTCACTAAACAATATGTGTGTGCACTGTTGCATCAATGTGGTTTTCTAAGTAGTGAGGGCTATGAGGTGACAAAAATAAAAATGGGATTTATTTTCTTTTCTAATGGGTGAGATGTAGCTTCTTTGGAGAAGTACCTGGAAGACATGAGGTTTTAAGAGTATCAAGAAATTTCCCTTGTTTGGTGTTGAGGATGAGGATTTCAAACCCAATGGATTATGATATTAGATGAGGCATCTAGCGATATTAAAGTCTTGATTTTTTTAAATTTTTTTTAAAATAACTAACATGTTATGCTTACCTGCTCTGTGCAGTGGCTTTGCACCGAGCCGCCCAGATCCTCCTCTTCTTGGGTCCCCCGCCAGCACTCCTGGCCCCTCCCTCCTGCTGAGTTCCCTCTACAGCAAGCAGCTTGCTATGGGGGCTGTCAAGCTGAACTGATGCTCTGTGTGGCCATTAAGACATGAAGTCCCAGCTTGGCCTCATCGCCTCTCTCTCCTCATTGGCTCACTGACTTTGATTGACAGCAGCAAGAACCAATGGCTTCTGTTGCTGCATCTCAGCTAATGAGGAGCGAGTGAATTGGGAGAGCCTCGGCTCTCATGCACATTGCTGGACGGAGGTCAGGCTTAGGTAAGTATTAGGGAGTGAGGGGGAGCTGCACACTGAAGGTTTTTTTTACCTTCATGCATAGAATGCTTGAAGATAAAAACCTTCAGCCTTTACAACCACTTTAATGAGGTTAATTATTAACTAAAAAGGCATGCCTGAAAACATTAGGCATTTGCCTCAGTCAAATACACAATGATTTGGATAAGTACAAGAGTTTACCAGACTGCCAATCAAGAGAAGGAAGGTTAGTCAAGTCTTTAGATGCTTTGGAAGATGATATTAATAAAGTGAAGAGACAAAAAAAATCCTCAGAGATAAATCTGATTATGAGGATGGAGTTGTGTATGCGTTAAGAAGCTCTTCTTTTCAACATGGCACTACTGGATGAGATAAATGAAGGTACTTAATATTGAGAATGTCTTTTACTCGAACCATCTAAGAGAGTCAGTTTTTCTAACCCTGATGGGGATACCTCAGCCCCTTCTCCATCATCCTCACCATCAAGTGTGAGGGATAAGAAATTGAAGGAAATGGACACCTTTTCAGATGGAAACAATTTATAGCGATCAAAAAAATCAAAACCCCCCAGACAAAGGAGGAATACAAACACCAACAGAAAAGAAAAGTGGTGAGAAGGAAGATAAAAAGTCGGTTACCCAAAACTACATATCCAATGTTTTGAGTCTGTTTGATTTTACTTAATTTTCCACAGCACCTAATGTTCTTGCACTAGGTCTTAATTCTGAACCCACACTGGACTTTGATCTTTTTTCCACAATTATCGATGTGAACAATTTTGCAGGACATTTGATTCTCAAGAGACATTATCTTGGTACTAATGTTGTCACTCCTTTTAATTGTTGGTTGACAAGTTTTGTGCTTTTTACTCTAATGGGGCAATAAAAGTTGATTTTCAAGATTTTTGCCTGATCCACAATTTAAAGTGGTTGTAAACCCTCACAAATACCAACTGAAGTGAACAGCCTCAGATGATACACAGAGATTAAACAAATCCTCCTACATAAGTTTTACTTGTATAACTGCTGTCTTCCCCTTTCTACACCCTGTGAAAAGTGCAGATTGTGTTAAAAATCTTGCTTCATCTTTCAGAAGTACATGGGGGGGGGGGGGGCTGGACTTACACTGAGTGAGAGCTGATTGGAGGGAAGGGTCATAACCCCCCTCCACATAGGCAGAGGAATGAAGGAACATCCAGAGCTGTCCTCTGACTAGACAAGCTCCCTGCTTATCTCCCTCTAAGCTCCCTCCCTGACACAAATTTCGAGCTCATGTTATCTCATGTGTCAGAGAACTTGTCAGAAGTGACGCATGCTTATAACAGAAGAACGAAGCACCAGAGAGAAATGACACTTAGAGCTTTGGAGAGAGATAAGTAAACACTACATATACATGTGCTTAGCTCGAATTTCATGAATGGGGTTTACAACCACTTTAGGTAAAATTGATGACAATGGATACTCAGGTATTTTGGTTTCTGACAAGATCAACATTCATAACCACATCTCTTCAGGTTTAAAATCTGACTTTTACCCAATCCAATCCAGGGGATAAATTGCATCTCTTCTAAAAGTCGGTTGAGCAAGGTCTTATAGCTCTGGCACATACATTTGTTTGACACACATTTCTTCAAATGTGACTAAATATGAAAGAGACTTTCCTGAATCCCTAAGGGTTAACCCCAACATAATCATCAAGGAGGTTGACAAAGGACGGGTGGTAAGAAATGAGAGCATATCATTACTGGGGGTGTAGCTTTGGGAATTTTGAGTGAGGTAGAGGCTTAAAAGTTGGTGTCCCCTCACCTCATTGTTCCCTTTTTCCACCATGTTCCAAAGACTCACAAGCCTGACATCCCTGGACATCCCTGTACACAGTAGGCCAATTGTGGCCAGAATTTGTTCCTTGGGAGAACCTTTGAGCAACCTGCTGGATACCCTATTACTACTTTTGGTTAGCATCCAAACACCATATGGATATGTACACAGAGTTCCCATTAGACATGAAATGGTTTGTTATTGAATGTGTGTCTTTTCTTTTACAATACGATTGCTTTTTATTTGATGGAAGGTGATATGTGGGGGCCCTAGGATTTTCCCCCACATATGCTAATTTGTATATGGGGTGGTGGTAAGAACTGTTTATTTACAGTACCCACAATCCATATACTAGGCAACTCATTTTAGCCTTCTTTTACTATATTAATGACCCTATTTTCATTGTTGATTGTGATTTATCTTTGAGTTAGTTTTTGAGTTTTTTGAAAGACAACACTTTAAACTTAAATTTTACAGGAGAAGAACAACTATTTGAAATGAATTATTTAGATCTAACTAGAATTGATTACATTTCGAACAACACTGTTATGGTGCTTTTATATATTTATTACAGGTACTTATATAGTGCTGTCGATTTTACACATATATCGATTGTATGTTTGCATCAGTCCCTGCCCCCAAGGAGCTTACAATCTAAGGCCCCTTACTCATAGTCATACATACGCTTAGTAGGAACAATTTAGACAGGAGCCAATTAACCTACCAGCATGTCTTTGGAGTGTGGGAGGAAACCGGAGTACCCAGAGAAAACCCACGCAGGAACAGGGAGAACATGCAAACTCCAGGCATGTAGTGTCATGGTTGGGATTTGAACAAGTGACCCTAGTGCTACTAGGCAGAAATGCTAGCCATTTAGCATTTAGAAACCCTACTACCTATTACATGTGTCTAGCTGCCACTTCCCACATGTTATTAAAGCTATCCCCAAAGGCCAGTTTGTCAGAACTAGGAGAAAGTACTCTACCATTATTCATTTTGATCAGGAAGTGCAATCTATGGACCACAGGCTCCTACAATGTGGGTATAATGTAACATAATAAAAACAAATCTGTGCTCCCCAAGATGTAACAGCAGCTAGCTTAAACACTGGTAAAGGGATACAATAAAAAAACACACAAGCAGCGCTGATCAAGAATATAATATATATGAAATAGTCCAATAATAATTTTGCAAGATCTTCCACCCGGGTGCAAAGGTCATGCAGTAGTGAGCCCGATCCTCCACCTCCACCACACACTGACTCTTACCCTAATGTGTAGACCATCTTTCCCACAATGGTCAAACTGCGCAGTGAATGATTTAAAGGATCACCCATCCGGATAGATCTTGTATTGAAATTTCTTCCGTGGCCACAATATACCTCATGCATGAAAGAGGATCAAGTAGAGAGACTCATAGTATAATACGTTTCCAACGATTTATTCAAAATCAGTGAAATAACACTCACCAAACGGCAGATAAAATGCACATATCACACTACAAGGAACTCCTAGTCTCCAACCAATAAGATGGCCGACCTCCGGGCGTGGCGACGTAACGTAAGGCTAGCTCCTCCCTGCGCATTTCATCGTTAAGACGTCACCCTCTCTCCTTGAGCCTCTTTCATGCATGAGGTATATTGGTGTACACATTAGGGTAAGAGTCACTGTGTGGTGGAGGTGGAGGACCGGGCTCACTACTGCATGACCTTAGCACCCGGGTGAAAGATCTTGCTGAATTATTATTGGACTATTTATTTTACCTCTGTTGGACTTTGATTTTTATTCTTGATCAGCGCTGCTTGTGTGTTTTTGTAATGTGGGTACAATGCATCAGAAATTAGGAGATCACATTTGAAAGCCTGAGATACATCGAGAGAAGATCTCTTAAAACTGCTCCCAAATCTAATGCTAGCTTCAAGGCGCTATTTTTTCCACCCTCTATAGTTCTCAATTTTACCAGATAAAACACATTATTTCAAGATATATTCCCATCTTCTAATTCTATGGGGACCCAGGCTACAGTACTGTGCTGTCACATGATGTTAACTTTGTGGCTAGAAAGGCACACACGACTGGCAATTTAATTTCATCTAGCTAATTTTGGTCTGAGCAACATACTTGAACTTGGTTGCATAAAAGATAGCATTTCTAGGAGATTCACACATCTTTATAGCATCTTCAACTGGGAATTCCTTTAACATAAAACAGCTAGTCAATTTTCAAACCAAGTACAATATATGTGTTATAACATGCATTTCCTGCAATATTCAGTATGGGTAGGACCACCAGATGTCTCTGCAACAGAATATGAGTTCATATCTCCAATATTAATATGTCTAAAGATACAAATTTAGTCATACGCTTTATACAAGTACACAACTCAAGTTTACAGTCCTTTAGAGTCCAGATTGAAAATGTCAATAGACTCAATAGAGGTGGGGATCACTTCTCTCTTTTATGCAAGAGAGAGGTGCTGTGGATATTAAAATTGGATACCCACATTCCTAAGGGTCTCAGTTATGTGTGGGACATCACTCTTTTCTATTTCTCTTTCTCTCCTCCCTTCCTTCCCTTATTCCCGCCTTCTTTTCCTCTATTTTTCCCTTCTTCTTTCCCTTTCCTTTGCTTCCTCCCCCCTCTCCCCCTTTCCTTTAATATCCTGTACATATCGTACACGGGATGAGACATGTCAAAGGAGCATAGCCAGGAGGAGTAAAGTCATATCTTTACTTCTTTATATAGTGCCTGGGTTTCGGTGTGCGACGTTTCCACCTTCTGTTTTCCAATCTGCTTACAGAATCATGTTGTATTGATAAATGTCTATAATACCCTATTTGCCTAAGAGCATAGAGCACAGGGGTGTTGGAGCTGCTTCTTTGGTTTATGCATCTATTTTTAATAATTAGTGATTAGTGAAAAAAGTGCTTTTCATGTATTTATTTATTTATGTAGCACCATCCTAGGTAGGTGCTAGAGAGAGAGTATAGTTTTGGGTCTCTTCTGCTTACCAGAAAGATTGCCAGGTAAATCTGTATTGTTCTCTGCCTACCAGACAGCAGGATCTGCTAGTGAGGTCTGCTCATGGTGCGTAGGTGCAACCCAGTTTGTCTGAGGTGTTTCCACTGGTCTAATAGGGAGGCATATTGGACCAGTGGGAGGAAACCTAACAAATGAGTGCACAGGCATTTAGTACAGCCCTGGTGATTGGCAGAGGAAAGTGCCTTGGTGCAAGCCGAGATACTGTATAAATGCCAAGAGCACAAGTGCTCTGGGTCTTTTTAGCTGGAGAGCGGGGTCCCAGAGGGAGGGGGCGGCTGCCCCTCCTCCATAGAAGTTGCCATGTGGCCTCAGGTAGTCGACCTAAGGCCCTGAGAACTATAGAGGAACTGAATCCAGAGGTCCTGCAGAGCTGACTGGAAGGGAGACACTTTAAAAGATCTGATTCTGCATACAGTGAGTACAGATCTGTGTTATGGGGCCTGTCCTGAGAGGGCCATCCCTTCAGCTAGAAGAGTCAGTGGACGGGTGTCAGTAAAGGGGATGCTAGGGAGTGTACTGAAGATAATGTAGTGCATCAAGTCTGTTGCTGGAGAGAGAGAAAGAAGACTTAACCCCTTCCATACAAGTGGCAGTATGGTTAAAGCAGTGTGACTGCGTCCACAAGTAACCTGGTGAGGCCAAGTGAGAGTTGTCCTTATCAACTGTAATTAGTTCAAGTTGAAATATCCCACTATTCTTTTCTCCCATCCAAGTTCCTCACAAAATACTAAAAACCAAAGCCCCTGCACTGTTTATTTAGTAGCGAGCCACTGGGAGTAAGGATGGATGTGTAAACTTTCCCTAAGTGACTGTCCGCAGGTAATCAGAGGAGGCCTAAGAAGTCATCATACAGCAAGCCCTACGAGGACAGTGCTACATTTGGGGGCTCATCCGGAAATTTCTTCTGAGTTGCAACAGTGGTTGCCACCGGCAACAGCCTGATATCTGCCCAAGTAACGCTATGTCTTCTCAAGTAAAGTGCTGGAGTGACAGTGGAGAAAGTAATGTCTGCTTTACAGTGATCAGTGCAAGTGTGCTTTCAAGACATGGTCACAGCAGTGGTTGCTAACGACCAGAAGTTTACCCAAGAAATGCCATGTTTTCCCAAGTAAAATGCTGGAGTGTCGGCGGCGAAAGGATGTGCTGTATTGTATTGGAGAAAATCGTGTCTGCTTTACAGTAATCTGTGCAGCTGTGCTTTCAAGTTATGGTCAAGAAAGCAGTGACCCGGAACATGGGATCGGTGTGCCAGGGGTTGTGTCAGTACATGTGCTGTGGAAGAAAATGTGGGGTCAATGTGGGCATGGGGTGACATGTTCCTGAAGCTGGAGCAGAGTGATTGCCAGCCCAGAAGATTGTATGTGAACTAAGTGGGAACCACTTCAGAACTGCTAAAACCTATAGTGGTTATTCCTTTTGGGAGAGGACAGGGATTGCTGAGAGTACCACCGGGACCAATGATGCAAACCTGCACAACCATCTGCCAAACCAGGGAGACCCACATCTCAGAGGTGCAGTCTATGCATTAAGATAAAAAACCTTCTGTGTGCAGCAGCCCCCCCTCGGCCCCCCTAACACATACCTGAGGTCCCTCTCTGTCCAGCGATGTCCACAAGTGTCTCAGTTTGGCTGCTGCTGCTGCTGTCAATCAAAGTCAGTTAGCCAATCAGGAAAGAGAGGGACGGGGCTCGGGTCGGGGCAAATCCACTGCACAGAGGAGGTAAGTATGACATGTTCGTTATTTTTATAGGGAAAAAATCATCTTTATAATCACTTTAAATCCTTAGATTTTTTAAATAAAATACAGCTAAATGTGGCCATACACTAGTAAAATTTAATTTAAAACTATTTGTTTTAGGAATGTTTGTTCAACTTTCTAATAGTGGGGTATAATCGACATTTGTTGTGGACTGCAATGATAAAAAAATTTGAAGGAGCAGGATGGAAAAGTTTTCTTGAACAAACAAATTTCAAACAGTGAATAAGGTTTTCGTTTGGGAAAGTCCATTGACTCCAAGATCAAACAATCTTTGAAGTACTTTCAAATGACATTCATTAAGTCATTGAGGCTTCCTTCACACATAGTCGATTTGAATCTCGCGCGGAATCGCCGTGATTCTGCCCGCAATTCCAGAATAGCTGCAAAATGCGGAACGCGGTTGCGATGCCATTATTTCTTAATGGCACCCAACACGCGGTGCGATTCTGCCGCGATTGTCACGCGAGAAATTGTGCTGCAATCGCGCAAACCAAATTGTGTGGCACATGTCGCCTAAAAGAAGTTCCAGAACTTCTTTTTGCTTTTTAGAAGCCCTCTAAGCAATTGTAGAAATTGCATTTCCTAGCATTCTTGCTGCTATTTCCTGATAGTAAAGTGTTTTATGTGTGTTTTGTGAATGCCTTCTACACACTTTTAGAACCTATAGATATGTGTGTAAAATAGGAATGCTGCACCTTGCACAAGTCAGGTGGTGCTGTACTGACAGGCTCCAATGAGAGCATCCAGTAATGGGCGTAAAATGCCTTCAGTGATTAGCATTTTATGGGTAACTTGGTGGGATTAGTTAGGGAATGGGTGCGCAACTAGGAAGAGGGGGAGGCAAGTGGGTTGATTTACTAAAGGCAAATAGACTGTGCACTTTGCAAAGTGCAGTTGCACTCTGCAAATGCAGTTGCTCCAGAGCTTGGTAGATGAGGTAAAGGTTCACTTTGCAAAGAATACCTAATCATGTGCAAGGAAAATTAAAAAAAAACAGCATATTTGCTTACACGTGATTGGATGATGGAAGTCAGAAGTCAGAATCTCTGCACCGGTGTGACTACTATCCCCTAGACAGACCAACTGAAGCACAGCATGGCATTTTAGCCTGACTGCTTGCGTAGCCCCTTGAACCCTTAGGGAGCACTGCTGCTGCAGAGGAGAATTGAGCAGAAGAGGACATGGGGGAGGAGGAGGTGGTGGAGTAGCCAGATGTGGCAGAACCAGCACCAGCTTTTTGGAGGCGTGGTGGCAAAACAAGCTGCAAGACCGAACCCTGTCCTGCATCCTTCCCAGCTGCCAGCAGAGTTACCCAGTGCACCGTGAAAGAAATGTAACATCCCTGTCCATGCCTGCTGGACCAAGAGTTAGTAGTAATGTGCACCTTCCTGCTGACCGCTTTGTCCAACAAGGCCAAAACACTACCTCCACATGACGGTAAAGAGCTGGAATGGCCTTATGTGAAAAGAAATGCCTTTTTGGGACCTGCCACTGTGGTGCAGCACATTCCACAAATTCGTGAAAGGGAGCCGAATCTACCAGCTGCAAAGGCAGCAACTGTAATGCTAGCAATTTGGCCAAGCTAGCATTAAGACGCTGAGCATGTCGATGGCTGTGACAGTATTTCTTTCTACTGTTCAGATACTGGGATAGTGAAATTCATGGTGGTGCAGATTGGGTGCAAGCGGTGGTGCAGATTGGGTGCAAGTCTCTGTGCCACTCATTGCTATACCATCATCCCTCTAAATGCTGGTATTTGAGAAGGCATGAGGTATAGTTGGGTTAGAGATCGTAGAGGAGGAGCAAGGTGATGTATGCTTGTTTTGCTCTGGTGCCTCTTTCAGATGCTGTTACCAACGGACTGCATTGCAGGTTGTCATATGCCTTGTCAAGCATGTGGTGCCCAAGCGGCTGGTGTTCTGGCCACGCTTGATCCGCTTTAGACAGATGTTGCAAACAGCAACGCTGCGGTCTACTGCACAGATGCTGAAAAAAGCCCACTCTAATTAACTTTTTGGAGTCTGCAAGGATTTTGCAGCACCCTGCACTTGCGGAGCTCTGTGCTGTGATGCAATAGGTTGGCTACTGCTATGGCAGCCCCTTGAGCACATCCTGCCTCATTGGAGTTCTGCGTCCTCCTCATCCTCCCCCTCCTCCTCCTTCTCCTCCTCCTCCTCTATCCTGTCCGGCACCCAAGTACAGTCAGTGACCTCATCATCCCCTCCCTCCTCGTCACTGGAGCAAATTTGGCAATATGCTTCAGCTGTGGCAACATGACTGCTGGCTTCTTGTCAGTCATTGTCACCCCCTCTCTCTAGGCTCACGTTATTCCCTTCATCAACCTGGGAACCAACATCATAGCTTTCAAATTGGTGCGCATCCTCCAGGAGCATGTCACTGACACTATGATCGAATAGTTCAGGTGGCTCCTCCGTGCATGATGGTGGGGCAACTGAAGGAGTAGCTGTGGAGAAGGAACCTGTGGAACGGGCCGCTTTGGCAGCTCTGGTGGAAGGCAAACTACTGGGAGCGTGGGTGTCAGAGGAAGAGGAGGATGAGGATGGCTTATTGATCCACTCCACCAACTCTTCCACATGTTGTGGATGAAAAGCACGGGCAGCACCGAAAATAAAGGATGGCGTGCCCCGCCTGTCGAGGATGCACTATGTCGACTGTGACCACCACTTTTCACAATGGACACAGAGGCTGCTGTGTGAGCGTCGACCTCTCCTTGTCGGCCTTTCGGACATGATGTGGATACAGATCAATATAGGGTATACGCAACTGACCAATAGATACTCAATGACCTGATATGATCTAATTGATAGCCCTATAGCTGAACTGTGGGGGTTATAGATGTACGCAAGTGACCGATTATCAATACTCTCACTGATATCTGATGTAATCTGTAATCCTATATATGGATGATCTGTGATCCCCATAGAAAGATCCACAACTGAGCAATGGTTACTGTGGCTGATATCTGCAGTGATCTCTATTCCTACAGGTCTGTGATCCCTATAGCAAGATCCACAACTGAGCAAAGGTTGCTGTGGCTGATATCTGCAGTGATCTCTATTGCTACAGGTCTGTGATCCCTATAGCAAGATCCACAACTTAGCAAAGGTTACTGTGGCTGATTTCTGCAGAGATCTCTATTCCTAAAGGTCTGTGATCCCTATAGCAAGATCCATAACTGAGCAAAGGTTACTGTGGCTGATTTCTGCAGTGATCTCTATTCCTACAGGTCTGTGATCTCTATAGAAAGATCCATAACTGAGCAAAGGTTACTGTGGCTGATATCTGCAGTGATCTATATTCCTACAGGTCTGTGAATAATATAGAATGTTGCAGAAACTGACCGATGAACAATACTGTGACTGCTATCTGATGTAAAGAAAGACAGCTCTCCCTACCTCACACAGGAACCTTGGCCCTCCCTACACTGCTACTCACTCACTGGCGCTATACTGTCTGATATGATGTAAAGAAATCAATCTCTCCCTACCTCACACAGGAACCTGTCCCTCCCTACACTGCTAGGAATGTCTCTCTGTACTGTCTGACTCCAAAAAACATTACTCTCTCCCTGTCTGAATTGCATGCCTGTCCCTATCTGATCACCCGCACAATGACACTACACGCTGCGGCTGCACGAGCAGCCTTAATGTAATGTGGGGCGTGTACTTGCAGCCTGCCTTTAGTCCAATCATGGCAGAGATCATTTGATTGGCCAAAGCATGAGGTCAGGGTGCATGCTTTGGCCAATCACATAATGTGCTGTACGCGCGGCGCGCATGCAGTGCATAATGGGAAACTCAAATTTCCCACGAAGAAGCACATTTGTTCATCATTCTGACGAACGATCGAACTGGCGATCTTCGAATCGAACTTACCTTCGACTTGAACTCGAAGCTCATCCCTAATTGTAACCAATTTTTACATTTCTGCCAAGATTGATATTTTTCTGTACTTGTTGAAAATGTAATTGTCTTTAAAAAATTTAAAGAAAATTTAAATTTAATTTAAAAGCTGGTAAGCTGCAATATATTACATTTTGCTGTGTGGTTTAGATATCCTTTAGGTTTGTCTCATGGATGGAGGTAGAGGAGGATAAGGAGTGAGAGAGATTACTAGATTTGAATTGGTAGGAATTGGAGCTTCTGAAACCGGCTGGTTGACTATTCCCCCACAGTAGTGAATGGCCATCCCCATTTGTAGAAACTCAAAGACATTTGATCTTGTGACCAAATATGGTATCTGTCCAAGGGTATATTCACATCAGGATCGCTAGATTCAATTTTGATCTAAATTCAGTCTGTATTAGATAATCAGGTAACAATTAGAGCTGATTGATTGCTATGTGTTATTGCACTACTTTGCATATAATCAATGATGTGGCTTCTACATAGACATGCAATAACCGTCTACCAATACATCTGTTTTTTGCCATCAAGCAATGATGTCATGTCTATAGGTGTCTCATGAGCCAGCTGGCAACCTAATGTTGGGGAAACAATCAACTGAGCTGTTGTTCCTGCCTGGTTAAACTGATGGCAGTTCCTAGGTTCCTCTCAATGGGAAGTACTTGTAAGCACAGCCAAGCTGAACTTTAGAATAATAGTGTGCTCTGCAATGCTATACCATGGGTGGCCTAGATGGCAATCAGAATGTATCTGCATGATTGACCAACGCCAGAAGTTTATGGGTAGCCCTATTAAACAAGCTCAAACTTGCTTAAATATCTTATTTTCCGGTTTGTGTTATACTAATGAAATGAAACAGACAGAGATTCATTTCTTTTTCACAGCATAAGTGCATGCAACATCCCCATGGGCTCTTTCAGGAATGATAGATAAACAATAATGATGGATGGGTGTTATTGTAGGTACAAAAAAAAAAAAAACTAGCACTCATGCACCTGTGCTTCTTTGCCTGCCCTGTCTAGATTGGGAATATATATAGTTGGTATAGAAGAGAATCGACCCCCCTTTAAAAGCCTGAAATTAAGACAGACACAGTTTTTGCTTTATCCAGCTGTATTTCTAAACTTATAAAATCCAAGTGAAAGATATAACACCAACATGTCAGAAGAAAAAAATAAAAAACAGAATCACTGAGTTGGAAAAAGGATCACCCCCTTGTGTCAGTATTTTGTTGAACCTCCTTTTGCTTTTTAAACAGCCTTTTAGGGTCCTTTCACACGGGCTTTCCGCCTGGTGGACCCCGTTTTGCTCAGCGGTGGATTGATCCGCTGATCCTCGCTGAGCAGGCCGATGACAGGTCCGGCTTCACTCACTGTGCTGAGATGGACCTGACAGATCCCCGCTCTCCTCTATGGGAGATCAGATGAAAACCGCTAGTCCACTTTCATCCGATCCGATCCTCCAGATGGATGGAAAATAGGGTTTCCACCGCCTGGATTTCACAGATAGGATCGGATCGGATAGCAGTGGGTGTCAGCGGACATGTCATCGCTGACATCTGCTGCCCCATAGAGGTGCATAGAACATCCGATCAGGTCCACCTGAAAAACTGACAGGAGGACCTGATTGGAAAGCCCGTGTGAAAGGGGCCTAAAGCTGGATACACACTATACAACTTTTGTTGTTAGATTTCCTTTAGATTTACCTTCAACCATGTAGTGTAAGGGCCTGCCTGATTGCAAACAGATTGAAAGTGTTTAGGTTTGACCTCATATTATATGGCTTTGGTAAATCTAAAGGAAAAAATCTAAAGAAAATTGTATTGTGTGTATCCAGCTTTAGTCTGTTGGGATATGTCTCTACTAAATTTGCACATCTAGATTTTGCAATATTTCCCCACTCCTCTTTGTAGAACTGCTCAAGTTCAGTTACATTGGATGGTGGCCTTTTGTGGGTGTCAGTATTTAAAGTGATTGTAAAGTCTCCTTTTTTTATTTTTAAATAACAAACATATTATTATATACTCAAGCTCTGAAGACGTCACCGGATGTGACGAACGCGTCAGCTTGGACCGCACATACGTCATCACGTCGTACTGAGTGGAGCGCAAGCCGGAAGTAGCTCTGTCTCACCGCGAGGAGGACAAGCAGCCCGCACCGCTAGACCACTGGGGATGTGATACGACTTTTTTAAACTACTTTACCCATATTATGGGAAATAAAGCACTATTCTATTGAATTGCGCTATTTGGAGCCATCTTTTCTTCTCATTTCAAACACCTCGGACGGTATCATCTGCTATTGGAGACCATCCTAAAGAGGTTACCCATTGAGCCCATGGGGCTTGTCAAGCCTGATAGGTTCTAATACTATATGGTATATAGAACCCACTACGTCTGGTAAGTGATCCAGCCCTTTCATTTCAGCAAGAATTTGATGTTACAGTTTCTTCTGATCAAGCACGTGCACCTTTGATTGAATATTCACTACTTTTATTACCAAGGACTATTTATTAATTTTGGAACACATTAATATTAATTTTGGAACACAGTAATATAATTTTAAACGTCCACAACTTTTTGAACTTTATATTTATTAAGGACACGGTACCTACAATATATGTTTTTGAGCACAGAGTCACTTTTATATATATTTTTGTGATATCTTTATATGCAGTTACAGTTTATGGAATACTAATCAGTCAAGCAGTACATTTTTACACTATTAATTATACACTATTGGCTTTTATATCACTTTATATTTGCACCAATATTTATTATTTTTTATTTATTATTCATTCATAGCATTTTATTTATTATTCGTTCATAGCAATTTTAGAATTTATGTGCTGGTATCATATTAATTAACAACAGATCGGGTAAAAGCTTACAGGTATTCACAGTTGCAAGCAAGCGCTGTATTTTGGCCTTAATTAAGACCATAGATATTTCACCTACTACCTTTTATACAGCAGCTGCTAATCATTGATTTTAGGCTTTTTATAACATCTACCTATATTTATACATAATACCCTATTTATAGTGCTCTTCCATTGGCGCGAGGAATATACTTTTGTATATACATATTTTAACAAACATATTATACTTACCTCCTCTGTACAGTTGGTTTTTCACAGGGCAGCTCGGATCCTCCTCTTCTCGTGTTCCTGTTCTGTTCTCCTGGCTCCTCCCTCCTATTGAGAGCCCCCGCAGCAAGCAGCTTGCTATGGAGGCACCCAAGCTGAGCTACCACTCCGCATGTCCATTCGGACATGGAGCTGGCATTCAGCCCCATCCCCTCTCTCTCCTTATTGGCTAACTGACTTTGACAGCCAATGGCGCCGCTCCTGTATCTCAGCCTATCAGAAGGGAGAGTCCCGAACAGCCGAGGGATTCGTGGACATCGCTTGATAGAGATGGGCTCAGGTAAGTATTAGGGGGGCTGAGGAGGGCTGCTGCACACAGAAGGCTTTTTATCCTAATGTATAGAATGTATTAGGATAAAAAACCTTCTGACTTTGCAACCCCTTTAAATCATGGTGATCGTTTGTTCTCCACTCACTCCCTCCGAGGGATTTCCACCTGTTTGGACCCCTAAAAGAGTTCCTCGGAGGTCAGCATTTCAGCACTGATGACGAAGTGAAGCAGGCTGACCTAGGACAGTTCAGGCATACTGACAAATCTTTTTATGCTGAAGCTTTCCAGGCATTAGGTAAACGCTGGGATAAGTGTATGAATGTAGCAGGGGAATATGTTAAAAAATAATGCAGTTTCCACTCCTTGAAATTTGTTCTTTTATTATATAAACTCAAAAGTCCCGGTTTGACTTGAACGCTTGTATTTGAGCCATATATACTGTATGCAACATTAATAGAGATATTGCATTAGGGAACCTCAGAATCTAAAGCAAACTTTGTGTAAATGGTATTTATTTATTTATTTTGAGTAGGGAAAACCTTAGCAAGTTCCTCAATTAATAGTGGCAGTTTGTCAGGTGTCCCCATCTGAAGCACCTGTTGCTGTAAAGTAACAGGAGCTCTGAAAGGAAATGCCCCTGGATCAGTATACAATTGCCAATCTGAAATTAATTATTAGGTATGTGCCAGTAGCAGACAAATTTGATCACCAGGTTCCTCACATCATAAAGTGAATCAGTAATAATATACGTATTGGAAAATTTTTATAACTATGTCATTTTAGTAGCTGGATTGCTGGACACACAATAGAAAATGGAAAAAGAACTATAATTAGGATAATGCATGCACTCAGCTTGGTAGAAGGAAGTTCTTGTGTTAATGACTCAAAGGGAATTCGGGAGAACATATTTATACACTGAGTAACTAGAACTGAGAGGCATCATATATTTATCCCTAATATTTAATGTCTGCGTTAGGGCTGTAACAATGTGTGGTAAGCCCCATAACAAATCCATTGAGGGCCCCCTGTCTGTCTATTGTCCATCTCAAAAGCAATTCTTGTAGTGGTAAAAAAATATTTTTTTAGTAATGTCAACAAGTAATGTGTAAATAGTAATGTCAAAAAAGTAAATGTTCTTTTTCATCATATTTGAACCATCAAACATTGAATCATCAATTAAACAGTGACTACAGATAAGAGTGATATACTAATAGCAATAGCATTGACATAGTATATTCATACTCATCAAAAATTTATAAAAATGCAGATTTGCCAATATCAAAAAGTATGTCCACCCCCAAGATTTACCACCACTTTAAATCCACAAATTTAAATGTTGGTGTTCCAGATTGTGTGCCAATGATTAGAATCTCCTTAGGTAGTATGTGTAGCACCCTCCTAGGTAGGTGCTAGGTAGGTAATGTCTAGTATCCCATCTGCTTATCAGGGGAGCCTGATTTTTAGTTATGCCTGTTGTATGTGTCCCTGTGTGATTCATCTGGTCTAAAGAGAGTGTCCCCACTGTATCCAATAGGGAGGCCTGTTGGACAGTGGAGGAAACCCAGCCAGTGGCGTACAGGCTTTGTAGCTGTCCCAGTGGGTTGACACAGACAGTAGTGCATCCTGGGATAGGCTATAAAAGCCAAGGGCACATGTGGCAGGGGTCTTTGGGCGGGAAGCCAAGTCCCAGAAGGAGAGTACCGCTGTTTCTCCTTCTACAGCTAAGAAAGGTGGTCATAGGCAGTCGGCCTGGTGAACCCGAAGGTGTTACTGAGCGCAGAGGTCCAGTGGATGCTGACAAGTGGAGTTTGGAGGCAACGGTGACTCTGGAAAAACAGTGTCCGGTGTCAGGTGTCTGCCAGCAAGGGGACCACTCCAGTAGCTAAGGTCAGCTTCCGGGTGTCAGCACACCGGTAGTGAGAGAAAAGGGGGTGCCAGTTACAGAACCCTGAAGAGAATATTTACAAGGAAGCATTTAAAGTATCTTCACTTAGTGGCAAAGTGAGGCAGGCGGCCTTGCCACATTCTACAGTAAGCTGTCCCTCAGACTGCGAATAGTTAATAGTTGGAGTATACCACTCACCCTTTCTCCCATCCAAGTTCTCAATAAAACACAAAAAAATAACATCCCCTGGATTGATTATTGACTGAGCCAAGGACTTTCAATGCTGTTTGTCTGCTATCCGCTGCTAAGGGTAACCCAGGGGAATCCATAAAGTGTAAATCTCAGAAGTTCTCTAGGGTGCTACATATGCAAGTGGAATTTTTCTTATGTAAACATCATTTAGCTAGGATCCTGAGTTCTCTATGCTATTAAAATGTTTGTACCATGCCATGATCAATGAGAGCACTCTGAGGCCCTTAACCACTTAACCACTTGCCGACCGCCGCACGACTATCTACGTCGGCGGTCAGCCCCACACAGGCAAACTGACGGTCTACGGAGGCGCGCTCCCGCGTGGTCACGGACCCCCCCGCGCATGTGACCAGCGGACCCGATGTCCGCCGGTCACTCTGCGATCGGCGGGGGAGAGGGAGAAAGTCAGGCGGCTTGTGTAAACAAGCTGCCTGTCATTCTCCCCTGTGTATGAGAGATGATCATACGGTTCTACTATGTAGAACCGTTGATCACTCTGCATACAGCTGAAGCCACAGCCAATCACAGTAGAAAGCACGCCCCTAGGGACACACACAGCCCCTCCCTCTCAAATAAAGTTAACCCCTTCACTACCAGTGTATTTTTACAGTAACAGTGCATATATATAGCACTGATTACTGTAGAAATGTCACTGGTAACCCCAAAAGTGTCAAAAATGTCAGTCAAGGGTCCGATCTGTCCGCCGCAATGTCGCAGTACCGCAAAAAAAATCGCAGATCGCCGCCATTACGCGTTAAAAAAAAAAACAACAAAAATGACAAAAATCTTTCCCTTTGTTAGTAAACGCGATAACTTTTGCGCAAACCAATCAAAATACGCTTATTGTGATTTTTTTTACCAAACGTAGGTAGCATAAAACAAATTGGCCGAAAATGTTAAAAAATTTTGATTTTTACATTTTTTTGGGGGGAATTTCATATAAAAAAAATGTGAAAAATATTGCTATTTTTGCAAAATTTACGCTTTTTTTTTGTTTATAGCGCATGATCAAAAAATTGCACAGGTGATCAAATACCACCAAAAGAAAGCTCTGTTTGTGGGAAAAAAAGGACGCCAAATTCGTTTAGGTACAGCGTAGCACGACCGCGCAATTGTCCGTTAAAGTCACGCAGTGCCGAATCGCAAAATACCCCCTGGTCGTTTAGCAGCCAAATCCTCCGGGGCTTAAGTGGTTAAGCCCAGGAAGATTTTACCCCCTTCCTGACCAGGGCCTATTTTGCGATTCGGTACTGTGTGACTTTAACGGAAAATTGCGCGGTCGTGCGACGCTGTACCTAAACTAATTTGACGTCCTTTTTTTCCCACAAACAGAGCTTTCTTTTGGTGGTATTTTATCACCTGTACGATTTTTTGATCATGCGCTATAAACAAAAAAAGAGCGTCAATTTTGCAAAAATAACAATATTTTTCACATTTTTTTATATGAAATTCCCCCCCCAAAAAATGTAAAAATTAAATTTTTTTTAACATTTTAGGCCAATTTGTTTTATGCTACCGATGTTTGGTAAAAAAAATCGCAAAAAGCGTATTTTGATTGGTTTGCGCAAAAGTTATTGCGTTTACTAACTAAGGGAAAGATTTTTGTCATTTTTGTTGTTTTTTTTTAACGAGTAATGGCGGGGATCTGCGATTTTTTTTGCGGGACTGCGACATTGAGGCGGACAGATCGGACCCTTGACTGACATTTTTGACACTTTTGGGGTTACCAGTGACATTACTGCAGTAATCAGTGCTATACATATGCACTGTTACTGTAAAAATGAAAAAAAGTGTGTCCCTAGGAGCGTGTTTCTAACTGTGATTGGCTGTGGCTACTAGTGTAAGAACAGAGATCAACGGTCCTACATAGTAGAACCGTGTGATCACCATTCTTACACAGGGAAGAATGACAGGCGGCTGTGTTTACATTGGCCGCCTGCCTTTCTTCCGGTGTAACGGACGATCGCGAGTGCCCGGCGGACATCGGGTCCGCCGGGCACACGCGCGGGGGGGGGGGTCCGTGACCGCGTGGGAGCGCACCTCCAGCGGTGCGCGCTCGCTCCCTAGAGCCTCACAGGCTAGCGACGTAGCCCTACATCGCTTTGCCTGTGAGGGGCTGACTGCCGATGTAAATAGTCGTGGGGCGGTCGGCAAGCGGTTAAAAAGAAGGTTGTAGATGCCTTTGAGACTAGTGGGCAGTTATGCAATTCACCCACAAAAAGCTTCCTACTTTTTTCAGCAGTACACCATTACATCTATTGACATTTTTGTTGAATAAATTATTTTTGAGGCACATTTTACTTGTTTTTATTAAAGTATATCAATTTTGTCTGTGGACACTGAATAAGGATATAATGGTTGCCTGAGCAAATATGTTGAAAAACATATCCCGCCTAAGCTCTACCAAACCTCTGGGCTTAAGGACCAACAACATGTTTATCTTCTCCATATCAGTCATTAACACTGGAGCCCCTCACCATGTGTAGGTGAGAAACCTAGGTGACACATCAGCACTGTCCAAAATCTTGCCAGTCGCTTCTTAAATGTTATAATTACCTGCTGAAATCACTACGTACAGTCACATAGTATGTTAGTTCCTTTATCTGTACTCTCATCAGAACCCTACCCTTACATATTTTGTAAACAAAATGTCCCAACTTAAATGGCTGATGTAATGTTTCAGTTATATCTATTCACATTTTTTTTTAACCATAAGAGAATAGAGAAATAATGATAGTTTTAGCTATTAAATCTATGCATGCTATTACATCTTTACATTGGCCACCAAGGTTTATTTGCGAATCCAACTATAGATGCTGTGGTTGATATTTGCAATTCAGATGGAGCTTGCCTCATTTCCTGGATGGAAGACATCAGTTATCAGCCAGCTCTTTCCTCCCCAGCCTTTCTGTCCCTTGTCCACCCCTCTCATTCATTGGATTGTAGTACTATCACTCATGGAGATTCAGTATCACCTGCGGGCATTGCCTAGGATGGTCCGCATACAATTGCAGCCAGCACAGCAATGCTCACTCCTCCAAAGAGACATTAACCTAATGTTTTGATTTTTGCATAAATCCTCTACAGGTCCATCCCACTGCTTGCACCAGCTTACTCCTAATATGATGAATGATGTTTAAGTTTTTAGAGTTACTTTGTAATGATCCCCACACATTTACTTCCTTAAATTATGTGACATGTATTCACTGTGCCTTGTGAGTAGGCACTGCTGTGTCACACATTTCACAGAGCCTGCCTTCTGAACTACAGAGGTTCATTAAATTGTCCGTTAAAGTAACGCAGTGCCGAATCGTAAAATATGGCCTGGTCATAAGGGGGGAAATACTTCCGGTCCAGAAGTGGTTAAGTAAAACCTTTATCGCAAAACGAATAAAACGGTTTGCTGTAACTGTTTATTAAGTGTGAGCTGAAGTTTGGCTTCAGTTTGTTAGTGTGTTTATATCTGCTAGTTCACCTAACACTCCCCTCCCCCCTAGACAGACAATGCTGCTGTCCACAAATGCCCCTGTGCTTGCTTCATAAAGAGTAGGGTCACTCTAAGTCCCTTGCACACTGCAGCTTAAAAATGCTCAGTACAGCTTTTCTTTTTTATGAGCTAAAATACAGCCCATTCATTCTAATGTGCCTATGCACATTAGAATCTGCATTTTTAGACAGTAATTTACGCCTAAATACGCGCAAATGCGATCAAATGAACACACAAAATCATACTGTTGATCTGAAAAAAAATTTGCATATTCAGAGGCACGAATTTACGCAAATTTACGTGAATTTGCACGAACGCATATGCGCGAAAATACGCGCAAATGCGCGCTTTTCAATAAGACAAAATTTACGGCTGAAAAAGGAGATGCTCAAACAGGAGTATCGTGTGCAAGAGGCCTAATACAGGAGGTGTCCAGACCATCAGGTGAAAACAGAGGGGAAAAAAGCAGAAAAAAAGGAAATGAATGCAGCCATCAGATCTAATGTTCGATAAGCTGCAATTTTAAAGGAAATCTATGCCCAGATTAATACAAACGCTGCCATTGGTGTCCTTTCTTTGTAAAAACAATAGAGTGATTTCAATACTTCTCTAATCACTGATTCGCAAAAGGATCAGTATGACAGCCAAGTAACAATTTTCAGAAGGAGGTCAACGATGGCAGCCTTTGTATTTCTTTTGGAACATTTGTTTTAAGTGCCACCTTTATGAATTGTTAGGATTTGTTACAAAGCTCCAAAACTTTATCTTTTAATAAACTAACCATGAACCTGGCATTTTTCTTTGAACATTTTTTGGTCAGTATGCACCGGATTTTACGGTTTGGAATATTTTACTATATTCTCCATAAATATATTGTACCAGTACAATAACACTAAAGCTACTAATGCCCAGATTTTTTTGTAGTAGGATATTTGCCACCAAATAGCAATGACATGATCTCACCATCGCTGTTTCCTGGCTGAATATTCACAGGTGTGTACCTTGCCATTCTTTTACAACAATGTGGCATCGATAGATGAACGCAAAGCTGTTTTTCAATGGGTCTATATTTAATTACAGCTCAGACAGGACTTGTGTATGTAATTACAGAGGGCTTAATATTAGAGGATTAGAAATGCTGTGCTATTATGTGGCATATATTATACACTAACAGACACGCACCAGATAATAAAGGGTCCATGACATTCTGCAATACCATTGGTCTAATTTTTTTGCAAAAAAAAAAAATAATAACTCAAATTAAAAAAACAGTTGATAATATGCATGCTTTGCATGTTATGTATTATTGTTAAAAATTACTATTCATTTCAGTTTGATGTCATTTTTGGACTTCTAAAACGTCCAAAGTAAAGTTCAAATATTTCTTCATTTAACTTTCAGTATTTCAATATCCAAAAACAGATTGCATTTAGGATTTCCTAGACTTCTTATCCCCCTGCTTCTGTAATTGTCTAAGTTCCTCCTATGCAGAGAGCCCGAGGTAAATGTAATATTAATCTAATATTATATGTAATATTTTGTATGCAATATAGTCCTGTCTACACATTTTTAGATATACAGCTGCAAGAAAAAGTATGTGAACACTTTGGAATGATATGGATTTCTGCACAAATTGGTCATAAAATGTGATCTGATCATCATCTAAGTCACAACAATAGACAATCACAGTCTGCTTAAACTAATAACACACAAAGAGTGAAATGTTGCCATGTTTTTATTGAACACACCATGTAAACATTCACAGTGCAGGTGGAAAAAGTATGTGAACCCTTGGATTTAATAACTGGTTGAAACTCCTTTGGCAGCAATAACTTCAACCAAACGTTTCCTGTAGTTTCAGATCAGACATGCACAATGGTCAGGAGTAACTCTTGACCATTCCTCTTTACAGAAATGTTTCAGTTCAGCAATATTCTTGGGATGTCTGGTGTGAATCGCTTTCTTGAGGTCATGCCACAGCATCTCAATCGGGTTGAGGTCAGGATTCTGACTGGGCCACTTCAGAAGGCGTATTTTCTTCTGTTTAAGCCATTCTGTTGTTGATTTACTTCTATGCTTTGGGTCATTGTCCTGTTGCAACACCCATCTTCTATTGAGCTTCAACTGGTAGACAGATGGCCTTAAATTCTCCTGCAAAATGTCTTGATAAACTTGGGAATTCATTTTTCCTTCGATGATAGCAATCCGTCCAGGCCCTGACGTAGCAAAGCAGCCCCAAACCATGATGCCCCCACCACCATACTTCACAGTTGGGATGAGGTTTTGATGTTGGTGTGCTGTGCCTCTTTTTCGCCACACATAGTGTTGGGTGTTTCTTCCAAACAACTCAAATTTGGTTTCATCTGTCCACAGAATATTTGACCAGTACTGCTGTGGAACATCCAGGTGCTCTTGTGCAAACTGTGAACGTGCAGCAATGTTTTGTTTGGGCAGCAGTGGCTTCCTCTGTGGTATCCTCCAATGAAATCCATTATTGTTTAGTGTTTTACGTATTGTAGATTCGCTAACAGGGATGTTAGCATTTGCCAGTGACTTTTGTAAGTCTTTAGCTGACACTCTAGGATTCTTCTTCACCTCATTGAGCAGTCTGCGCTGTGCTCTTGCAGTCATCTTTACAGGACGGCCACTCCTAGGGAGAGTAGCAGCAGTGCTGAACTTTCTCCATTTATAGACAATTTGTCTTACCATGGACTCATGAACAGCAAGGCTTTTGGAGATACTTTTATAACCCTTTCCAGCTTTATGCAAGTCAACAATTTAACTTAATCATAGGTCTTCTGAGAGCTTTTTTGTGCAAGGCATCATTCACATCAGGCAATGCTTTTTGTGAAAAGCAAACCCAGAACTGTTGTGTGTTTTTTATAGCGCAGGGCAGCTGTAACCAACACCTCCAATCGCATCTCATTGATTGGACTCCAGTTGGCTGACATCTCACTCCATTTAGCTCTTGGAGATGTCATTAGTCTAGGGGTTCACATACTTTTTCCACCTGCACTGTGAATGTTTACATGGTGTGTTCAATAAAAACATGGCAACATTTCATTCTTTGTGTGTTATTAGTTTGGGCAGACTGTGATTGTCTATTGTTGTGACTTAGATAATGATCAGATCACATTTTATGACCAATTTGTGCAGAAATCCATATCATTCCAAAGGGTTCACATACTTTTTCTTGCAGCTGTAAATTGAATTGAAGTCTCAGTAAAACCATACCTCCCAACTTTTTGAGATGGGAACAAGGGACACCTATTAGCATAAGTATGTAGACATAGAACACACCCCTGCCACACCCCCCTTAAAGGGGAATTATACAAAAAAAATATATTAGTTAAACCCACAAGTGCTTTTTTTATCACTACTATTCCTTTATATTGGCTTTTAGAATTTACAAATGCAGCAATTTAGAAATTGGATGAAAGATTTAGCACTGGGAGACACTTTTTGAAAGATAAATAGTGAATTTTTTATACAATTATATAGATCAGACCACAATGAGGGACAAATGAAGAGGAAAAAGGGACAGAGGGACAGTCCCTCGAAATCAGGGACAGTTGGGAGCTGGGGAAAACCCTCTAATAGGCCAGTTCTTCTAAATTAATGCCCAAGCTACAGCTAAAATGTTTTATTGTGGATCAAGCAAGGTTAGATATTCTGTTCAGTTATTATTGCTTTCTGTGTTCCTAGTCAAAAGACTTAATCACACCTTCTGTTAAGAAAATGATGGGAAATCTCCCAACAAGTAAAAAAAGCCCAAATAGAGCAGGGAAGGATTAGAACTTCTGAGTGTTTTATTGCTGTCCTTCCTTCTAACCCAGTTAAAACTCCTCCACATATTTCTTGTACTAGTGTTTATAGACGGATCGAAAAGTTTGAGCTGCCTATGGGTAGGCTGGTTGTAATGAAGTCAATCTTTTGATCAATTTCAGTGCATCCAGCTTGTCAGGTTTTTTTTTTTTTTTTTTGCTCAATCACTGCTGGCAGCTATAGCCGCCAGCATTGATCATAGTATTGTGACGGTGGGGAAAGCTCCCCCTTTTAGAATAGAATAGTGCAGCAGGAGGGATTCCCCATCAACATTGACTGTGTTGATGGGAGAATTGAGCAATTTTCTTACCTTCAACTAGTTGTTGAAGGAAAAAAAAATACATAATGCATGGCCTGTTTTAGTGAACAAGAAGTTCACAGAAAAAATTATAAACAAAATAGAGAATTTTAAAAATATAACAAAGCAAAAATAGTTTCCGTATAATTGGATAGATTAGTAGAGGGTTAAAACTGAGATTTCCTTTTACTTCCTGTTCTGTAGACTCTAAAAGGTTTGAGATCTCGTGGACTGACTTATTTAGTTGAGGGTTTGTGAGTGGGTGATGCTGGGGGCAGGTTGGGAGAGTGTGCTTCTGAAGAATCTGGACCAATTTACCAGAATAAATGTGACAGTGAGCCCTTTTGAGGGGCTTGAGCTGCTACCTCTGGGTATGGCCTTTAGGGTCGTTTCAGCATATACTTGTAAGGGTAGGTAAAAGGAGTGCCCAATATCCAAAAGGAGGAAAAAAAGGGGGTCATGTAGTCGGTTTATTAAAAGTAGCCAAACGTGATAAACTAACGCGTTTCGGTAGAATAAAGGCTCCCCCTTCTTCAGGGGTATTAGAGACAAAAAAAGAAAAACATACAGAAACATATATGTGTATAGCATGATGTACATATGTATAGATAAAGGTTAAAGGAAAAAAATCCCTGACATGTCCTAAATATCAGAAGATTGTATAAAAGGGTGTATTTAAAAAGCATATAGTATACATATTTTGCATTGTCTTGAAAAACTAATGAAAAGAGCCAAAGGGAAGGAGAAGCAGAATATTGAAATGGGTAAGAGGAGCTTCTTAAAAAGTAATGTGGTCTAAAAAGATACTTTAAAAGATATATTTCATTAACTGACCTGTCCTGTAGACCCAACAGGGAGTGAGAGGATATCATTCCAATGTGAGACAAAAACTCTTTAAGACAGTTGTCACAGGAAATAAAGTTCCTCCATTGGAAGTTTACCCTCTATTCCTGCTCTGGTGGCAACTCCAAATTTTGGACTTGACCTTCATTCCTGGTGACACTGGTGAGCAGAACAATTAGAGAAAGTACTACAAGAAAACAACAAGAGAAGGGCGCACCGACCTTGTGCATTACCACTTAAAAGTTTATTAAAATCAAAGAAGGGTAGCGTACAATATACTCACAAACGTAGCATATGAACAAGCATATAGGAAATGGGCACCGCTCGCTTCCAGGACACTTCTCTACTGCTGGATAGCGTGATGGCGTCCTCAAAACCTGATGTGGCTTAGGGTCCTCCCTCGAAACGCATAAGCCACACTTTAGGTTTTGAGGACGCCATCACGCTATCCAGCAGTAGAGAAGTGTCCTGGAAGCGATCGGTGCCCATTTCCTATATGCTTGTTCATATGCTACGTTTGTGAGTATATTGTACGCTACCCTTCTTTGATTTTAATAAACTTTTAAGTGGTAATGCACAAGGTCGGTGCGCCCTTCTCTTGTTGTTTTCTTGTAGTGCCTTTTGGATACCCTTGGTCCTGAGGGGGGCAGCAAGACCACTTCTTTTATGTCATAAAAACGCCTAGAAGATTCACCTTCCCGCATACCACTTGAGCGCAGGAGAGATATTGTTGTTTTTTGGAAATTAGAGAAAGTAGACAGGGACTCAGACAGCAATGTACACTTTACATTAGTTTTATCCCCACCACTTTTTCAAAATCTAAAAAAAAAGGTTTTGTCTTTAATTATACTCTATTAACTCTTTACCACTATATTCAAAACTAAGAAAAAATAAAGTTAACTTTAGCTAAAAGCTAATTTTGTCTAAAGTAAGGCTTTAAACTTTACACCTGCTTTTTTAAGCTGTTTATTGTAAAGAGATTTTGTCAAGGACATTAAAGCTCTGAAGAGATACTTCCACATCGAAATAAGAAAAATTGATGACTTACACATTTTTCATGTACTGGAATATTTGCATACTAATCTGTCTGATGTGCAGGGAGTTACACTATTCAGGAAGCCAGGCAATTGTGATTCATCTGTTCTATGACTCAGCATAGTTTGGAGAACTGCTTGTATATATGAAGAACATTAGCAAATTGATCACTTAGATGATTTTGATTTGCCCATCACTAATTGTTACTATTTAAGTAACTTGTTGGAAGAATGCCGTTTGCAATGCAACAATAGTTAGGAACTGCAGAAACCCCCAGTTAGCCTTTATTTTTATTTATTTTTTTAATCCGTTGTAGGTCAGATTTTTTAAAACATTTCATACCTGAATAATTGACTACCCAGTACCCACATATTTCTGTAGTCACCTCTAAAAAATTTTTATATTGTGTTATAAAGAAGTATTAAATAATCATTATTTTGTACTTTGAGACCTGTATTTGGTATTTTAAACTAAAAAAAAAAAAAAAAAAAGAGGTTTTATGGTTTTATGTTCTTCAAGATCTAAGATCAGCAAGCGACCAAGGGTTTTTGGCTCAAGCTAGGCTTCACATTGTTTAATTTCTCATATCAGCAGGCAACCTGAAGCAAAGGCCCTAATCTATGCTGGCCCAGGTGAATCATGCAGTACTGCTCATTGGCATATTTTCTCCATAGACTCTAATAGCTTTTCCATTAAGGTCTACAGAGATGGAAGTGAAGCCGGAACTGGAATGCATTATGACTTTTGCTCTGGGTTGCCAGCTGATCTAAGGTCTAAGGTTTGGAAGTTTAAATTGCACAGGGAGGGCAAAGGGGGAGCTGTTTGGATCAACATTTTTCAAGTAGGTATCCCTTCATCTCTTGCACTCGCTCTTGAGAGACTTACCTACATGCTTGCAATTTCCCCATTTGCAGTACATCAAATAATGACTGTCTATGACCAGCCTTAGTCCTAGTCCAGTACAGAACAGTCACAGCAATAGCTTTGGACTGGTTGCAATGAGGTTAAATAAATGCAAGTATGTGGCTGTTTGTCTGGATTTTTTCCCAATGCCCTCTTTTTCTTTATGTAGCAAGGATTTGATGTAATAGATAAAACATTTATAAAATGAGTAAAAGCACAATATAAATATGCCATTATTTATTGTTTGATAGCTTGCCAGTTATTTGTACAAATAACTGGAAATTATGCTCTGGGCTTTTGTGCTAATTGCAAAGTTTTTTTTTTTTTTTTTTTCATAGGTAAATAAAGAGCTTACGCTAGTCAGTTTATTATTGCTGCACATGATTTTTAAGAATCAAAGTTATATTTATGTGTTTATTTTAGCAGTCTATATGTTATTTTATTACGTGTATTTCACTAATATATGATTCTTCCTATAGCTTGATGCATACAGATTTATGTCTACAAATAATAGCTTTTTTTTTTAAATCTAATACTAATTCCTTGGCTATTGCCTGTTGCCTATCTTGCTTGTGCCCATGGCTATCATGCAGATTGTATATTGCTTTCTGTACAGTTGGATCTTTCAGTCCAAAGCTAGGAAATATTCGTCAGGGGAAGTCTCCCCTGATGAAGTCACGTGACGGTGACAACATGCGTAGGGCAGCTGATAGATTATCGGAACCATTGTCGGAGGACCGGCAGACCATCCACACGCTTTATGCCGCTTTGCGGCTCCCTTCTATGTGAGTTGTTTTTTAGCCTTTGTTTAATACATTTTTTAAAACAATATTATACTATTGGAGCCCTTTCTCTCCTTATTACTGCCTGTGAAAACCATCCATCTTGAGCATCCACTGCCATCAGGAGGTACACGCCAGCCGCAGAAGCCATCCCCAGAACAGTGTGGAGTTAACAGGAGGATCCTGTAGTACAGACCCACCGTGGTGTTGGAGCTTACGCTGTTACCCTGCAGCTGGAAGGTAAGCAGGTAGCGTGGCCACATCCACCAGGGATCCCTGTGCCCCCCTTCTTTTGTTGTGTTATTCACCGCTGCAGACTTGAGTGACCCTTGGCTTTGGAAGGAATAGCTGGAGGGGACTCCGTCTACCTTATCCCCCTTTGAACTTTACCCACGGACTGTATTAATAAATCCACCAGTGTGCTATTCAATACTAGGAGGAGTCCTTTTATTCACCTTTTGATGCTCCTATTAACATAGCATGTGCCTGAATGCTGTTTGTCTTGATTGAATACCAACCTGAATATTTATGTTTGCCTATATCAATTTCCTTTTTTTATTATTTATCACAATTAGAAGATTTATCACTTGGTTTTTCCCAAATATTTATTTGTATTTATATAATATTTTTTCTTTTGCAAGTAACTGCTATATACTTTCACCTTTACTCAAGCGATTTTAGACACAACTGTTAATCTTTTTACTGCATTAATTCGTGCACTTTTTATACAACGTCTGACTGCATCCAACATACACCTCTGTCACTCTTTAATACACATTTCATCTATGTCTAATTAATTCAAGCACTGTGCACTTCATCTACTTGATCCACTATTATATGTAGATAAACGCTTTATGATATATTAGTGATTTTATTGGAAATTCAGCACAATATTTTGAATAGCGCAGCACCATCTCCTCTCTATTCAAATGAATTGCATTAATTTGTGTCTTTTATATTAGCTTTAACAAAAATAGAGAAATAATCTGGTGCTACCAGCGATGCACCTCCATCCCTCTTAGCCATACATATAGAAACAAAAATTTGCCCTGGGACTTTAAATTAGATGTATCACTGAATACAAAGTAAACATGATTGGTAAATATATCAAATAGTAGATACAATTGGCATCATATTACATCAAATGCAGATGCAATAATTCCAAGCCGATATAAAAGTTTCAGATTTAAATACATGATTGTAAAAGAGGCATCCTAAAAACTCAACGCGTCTCGTGAGCAACTGCTCATTTCCTCAGGAGTGGATGCACATAAAACATGTCTATAAAGTAAAACATCAGTTTTAGAATATATACCATAGTAATGATAGATAATATCTTTTATATCATAGGAGACACCATAAGGGACCCCATACAATCGGCTAAGTTTAAATGCCATGGCAAAATTTTTGTCTGTGACTGCTGGGCATGTCTGACCCAAGAGCTGTAGGAAGACCCCAAGGGGGAACAAATGGAAGGGGAATGCAGCATATGTGAGCTAGAAATGTGTCCATCCAAAAATGTAATCTGAGGTGATTGCTATAAAGTGGTATATGAAAAAAGATATAAGAATGTGTATGTGTCTAGTTATTTGTTATAGCAAAGTACCGAGGTGACATAATAGTGGGAGGTGGGGACAAAAGGTCAGATAGAGAGAAGGAATGCAAGAAACCACTGTAACTAATTTCAGAAAAAATCAAATAGAAAGAAAGAGATTACCACCAAAATCACAAAGCAGAATAAAAATGTGGAAGGTTATTTGTTAATAGGTGTGGCTACCCACCATAATGTGTTGGAACTGACAAGTCAGCAGTGAATCTTTCCTGTGAAATATTTTAGCTCTACCTTATGCTGTCAACATTGTGTTGTGATCTTGCTACCCATTTTTAAAATGTAAAGTACATAAAAGTGCACGTGTACTTGTGATTTTCAAGCATTTGTTGACACTATGATTTTAAAAACTGGGAAAAAACTGTTGATTTTTTTTTTTTCTTTGACAGTGTGTCCTGACTATTATTTGGTCTGTTGACACAGAATCTGCTCGTCCCCTAATAGCTGCATGTGAAAAACCTCTGCCTTTCCTTTAAGGCTTCAAAGATATGAGGGTAATGGGTGATTTCCTATGTTTAGTAACATTTATGGGGAGTTCGGTGCTTTCTCCACTTGATATTGTGGTGCTTTTTAAAACTAAAGTGGCACACAATAGTATGCAGTGTTGTACTGCTAATAAAAATCAGCATCTGCTGTGTCACCAGGAATTTCACAATGCTGTTGACCCTGTAAAAACATAAAAGACCCTGACTAAATTGTATAGAAATAAAATATACCTCACGGAAAAAAAAAATAAAGGACTAAAAAACTAAACTGCAAACACTAAACCTAAAACACTCTGACCAAATAAATATTTTTTGCATTTTTTTTATAAACTTAAAAAAAAATATAAAGTAAGATGCAAACGTTGTAGGCAGATATGAAAAAAATCTGTAAATTAGAAATGCTTTTGGAAATTGAAATGTTAGTTTTTTTGTGTTTTTTTTTATAAATTAACAAAATGGAAAATAAATTAACAGAAGAGAAATCCAAATCAAATTAATATTTGGGTTGACCACCCTTTGCCTTCAATACACTTGCACACAGTTTTTGAATGAGCAAGTAGGTTGTTCAAAACATCTTGGAGAACTAACCACAGATCTTCTGTGGATGTAGGCTACCTCAGATCCCTCTCTCTCTTCATGTAATCCCAGGCAGACTTGATGATGTTGAGATTAGGGTTCTGTGGGAGCCTAACCATCACTTCCAGGACTCCTTGTTCTTCTTTACACTGTAGATACTTCTAAATGACATTGGCTGCATGTTTGGGGTCGTTGTCTTGCTGCAGAATAATTTTTGGGCCAATCGTACACCTCCCTGATAGTATGGCATGATGGATAAATATCTGCATCTATTCCTTAGCATTGAGGACACCAATGATCCTGACCAAATCTTCAACTCTGTTTACAAAAATATGCAGCCCCAAACTTGCAAGGAACCTCCACCATGCTTCATTGTTACCTACCGACACTCAATATTCTACTGCTCTACAGCCCTTTGCAAAGAAAAAACTGCCTCCTACTATAGCCAGATATTGTAAATTCTAACTTATCAGTCCAGAGCATCTGCTGCCATTTTCTCCCCCCCCCCCCCCCCAGTTCCTATGTTTTTATGCATAGGACATTGGGAACAAGGCTAAGTGAAAACATACAAGAAAAAAAACATGAAGTGCAACATGTCACTGAAGGTTTATTTTCTTCATTCATACTTGGACTTCTTCCAGTGCTAGCTGACTATTATTGCACACTGCAGCGAGATGCACTGGTCACTGAGTGCACATGTAAATCAGCATAAAAACTGTTTTAGTCCTGCTGAACTCATGCAGCATGTTGGAAACATTATACAATTAGATACATTATAGTCATTAAAAGTTAATTCAATATGTCTCAAGATTCCTGTGTGATACAATCATTCTGAAACTATTATAGTGTTCAGTTTGAAGGGGTCAGGAAACAAAACTTTTGAAGACATTTCTTGCCCAGTGTCATTGGTCCTTCTAAGCCACCTGACCCTAGTTCAAAAGCCAGGGAGTACAATATTGGTAATTGGTTGCTATATTGGCAAATGGTTGAGTGACTTGTCAAACTCATGTTTGACACAAACTCAAAGCTCATTCCCAAGCATAGCCATACTAATTCCTTTTTTTCGAAAGAGTTATTCTTAGGGTACTATATCCCAAATATAGTCGCAAATAGAATGATTCAGAGCTTACTCTGCTAAAGATGGATCAGTGCTTAATACATTTAAGAATTAACAACTAAGGACTCTTTACTTAATAAATCCATATGTTTCTAACGTATCTGTCCCTATGCTCTAAATTTTCATCACTATTAATGTGTCATGAGCCCTAAACGTGCACTTAATAGGTCATGGAAGCAGAAGTGATATAGTGAATAAGTTACCTCAATATAATGCAGACCAGAAAGGGCATGTGGGTGGAGGGGCTTCATTTACACTTGCTTAAAATTCTTACAATGTAATGTCTTCTATTTAAGTTCCTGTATCTCTCTTGCAAGAAGCAGAGGCAATATGGTGTTGCTTCAGGTGCTCAACCATGCAACAGTTGTCAAGCGGAGAAAGAGAAGGAAGTGACAGTTGGGCTAAAATGATATGCCCGCACTCTAGCTAAAGATATTGTCCCTGCAACAGATCATACTTTTCCTGTGGTAGACGAAAGAGAAGTTCAAGAGCAGCTGGGTGTTCTACGGGAGACTAAAATTCTTCAGGAAATAGTAAGTACTCCTACCCCAGAAACCTAGTGGCAAGGTTCCCTGATGCATTGGTCCCCCTTAACAGGTCCAAGTCCTGCTTATTCAGAAGTAGAACCTACTTTGAAAGAGGTGTTATCAGCCATCAACAAATATAACACAGCTCCTAAGCTTAAAACTAAGATTGTGGCTTTAGAGAAGTGGTGGCCCTTTTACAACAAGATCTACAGCAAATCTAGACAGAAAAGTGCCTATAGAGAGCATAGAGAATGATGTTGAGGTCAGACGGGATCCTCTTGCAATAGATTCTTCCATTGCGCAGAAGCTTGCTAAGGCTAATGCCCTTAAGAATGAGGATATAGAGAACTGAATAGCCAGCCTACTGGAGTGAATGGAGGGCAGCAATCCTACTAAATTTGTAGAACAGCCACTGCTATCAAAATTCAGCAAAGACCATTTCACACCACTCTTCCTGTTCTATTGAACGGACACATAGTTCCCTGTTAAGAGGTTTAGCTCTGGGGAATTCCCTGCAATTGATCCTAGGTAAAATGTTAAACTACAAAGATAATGAATTTATTCTAAAGCATGCTAGGTGGTGCATATACGTCGTGTACAATGATATCAAGGTAATTTTTTACCCTGACTACTTGGCAGAGGTACAAAAAAACATTAAAACATTTTGCTATTGTTAAGAAATTTGCTAGTTTTAAGGAAATATCTACGTCTTTAACTACAATATACTATGCTGTATCCATCCAATCTGCAAGTCAACTCTAAGTAAGTAGTTTGCTGTTATGGAACGATAAACCTTTTTGTATGTTCTGAGAAGTATGGCGTTTCTCCTGTAGTTATACAAGTTTTATTTTGACTTATATGGAAACTCTAGAGGAGTATACTGTCTGATTTAGAGTCATTCTTGACAATTTGTCAATTCTATAGGATGTTTCTCTTCCAGTTTGTGAACAGTTTTAAACTGTGTTGGCCAGTTAGATGGACAAGTATGACTGCCTTGAGTTGCCCCAAGAACAGGTACTATGCTGTTTCTGTTAGACTGGCACACTTCACTTGTCTGAGTTTCTGTTTGTTTTTCTTTTTTTTTTTCTTCCTTTGTTTGCTTTCTGAAGTTTTCCTTTTAGATGCAAATACAATGAGCTGTGACAGTCTGTCTGCCTATGCGTTGTGGAATGGTCAAGAATTCTCCTTACCTGATATTCCTGTCGAGGCTATGGCGGAGATCCCCTTGATGTTCTTAAATGTCAGAGGACTCGGTGACCCACTATAATGCACTCAGTTACAGTATTTGCTATCTAGATAAGAGATTATTAAAAGCAGAAACCAAATGGATCTTTCGGCTGAGATCACGTGCTCCACTAGGAATAAACAAAGGCTTCACCTACTTACCTTTTGTGGGGGAGTGGTATCTTATAGCATCTGCAAATGTAAACATTTATTTATAATATTGATTTGGGACTGAGATGTGTTTAGCACAAAATGGTGACTCATGAAGGAAAATTATATTTTAAAGGGAGGAAAAATTACTTCTCAAATGGCATATATAATAAATAAAAATAAGTAATAAATAAACAAAACAATAGGGACAAAAGATGTTCCATTAAAGAATCACTAGATGGCACCGGTCCTTTTAGGAGTGGCCATTTTAAGAAATATCTAGCAAAAGCAGCTTAGAGAAGAGTCACCATTTGCCAAGTGGTGTTTATAGCACGTTATTCTTTGAGCACTTATGATTTATTCATTGCAACCCTGGCAAAGCTCTATTTTTGAGCAAAGCATGTAGGGTATTTTGGGTTCACAGGATAGGTTTTGGTGCACGATCACTTCAACATGGGGATATATTTGGTGGGGAGAGGTTTTGATCAGTCTGGCTAATCTCCTAGATCAGGGATAGGAGTGAATAATATACTGCAGCATAGGACAGTTTTTGAGTCCAGTTAGAATAGAAAGATTAGGCACACTTTAACCAGGAGTGCCTTTGAACAGGAAGGACATTTAGTGGCAGGTAATTCTGAGACCTCCCCAGTATACTCCTTCTAATTGCTGCAGTGCAGATAGAGGTAACTAGACTGAGAGGAATGTTTTTAATATACTCTTCCCTATAAGTGAAAAAACACACACACCCAACAAATCAATCTAACAAAGTCCTAATAATCTTTAAGGGTCGTCCCTAGGTCTTTTGGTGTGTGGGCATGCACACCTTGTTTTGAATTGATTATATTACCAAAAAGAGGGACAAATATTTCAGATATAAAAGACCATTGTTCAATTGAGTATTTGCTAACCTTCAGAAATATAATTCAGCAATTTCTGCTTTTAAGAAATTTTTGTTGACTTGGGACATCTATGATTATGTTACTAGGGCATTAATGGGATTTGCAAATGTTATGATACAAAAATCTCTGCACTTCATACCTTCATACTGCGGAGGAGTCTCACTTACCTTTTGTTGAGGTGCCTTACATTTAAAAATGGCGCCGCCCGGCGCCAACACGTCACCGCGCATGCGCCATCTGCCTGGGAATAGCCGAATGTGTGCGCACTACCAAAAGAAAAAGTAAGTGAGACTGTGACTCGAGTATTAGCCAAGGGGGGCTTTTTCAGCATAAAAAAAAACATGCTGAAAAAGTCGGCTTATACTCGATTATATACAATAAATGGTAACAATCCTGCATTGCCACCCTGTCACATGAGCTTCCAATGGAGACTACAAGTGGTACATGCATTACAACTGTTCTCACCATCAGGAAACACACCCTGAGAAATGGCATGCAAAAACAACGGATGTAAAGTGATGCAAACTAGTATTTTATTTTAAAAAAAGCAATTAGTTATGAAACACAGGGATTTAGCAAACTGAATGTCATTGATTTAGGGTTTACAACTACTTTAATATAAATTATTTTACCATAGTTGACATTACAGGTTTATATATTTTTTCTGCATTTTAGGCTTTCATTATTATATTGCTACTTGTCACAAATACAGTATGCTGCTCATGGATTGACAACTTTGATAAAATGGAACTGGGGCTAAAGCAAGATAAAGCAGAAAAGTTGGGCCTGTTACAGCTGTGCATGCCCTTCTGTGTAGGAGTGTGTGCTCCCGGGCCATCCTCTAGTATTTCCTTCAGACAAGAAAGAACATGCATACCTGTAGAAAATGAATGACTGCAGTTAAAAAGAACCTTTAATGTGTTTCAGTCATTGTACATTTTGAGTTATTGCTATAAATGTATCCTAACCTTCTTCTTTGATAACACTGTCACATTTTTGAACCTTGCTTTTCCATAATTGGATTACTATACACATCATACAGACACCCATTCATATAATTCATTCAGATTTGTTAAAGAGGAAATGAACTCTGAAAGCCTACAACTTAAAGGTAGGCAGTGGTCAAAGGACTAGTCACCAGGGTTGCTTGTAGTCTGCAGCTGATATTTTCTCATTACTGATGTAGCATCCTTCTACATAGGCTGCTAGGTAAATTGAGTTCCTTTTTTTTTGCTCTTCTGCAAACAGTAGAGCAAGTGCTGATTGTTTGGACTGATCCTAGTTTCACAGGCTGCAGATTTAAATGCTTCTTCCTGCCTTCTGAAATGCTCTAGAACATAGTAGTAGCATGAATATTTCTCAGCCAATCCCTGGGGAGGTGTGCCTAGTAGAGGGTTAAAGAGTACATAAACAGTCTGTGATAGACATGTGCACAATGGAAGAATTTGTTTCATTTAGTTATGGATAGAGTCGTTATGTTACTAATTTTGTTTAGTCGATTCCTTTCAGAATTCATTTAGTTTAGTTTAGTTTTATTTAATTTTGTTTCATTTATTCATTTTTTAACAAATTTCAAATTTTCAGAACGGTTTGAATTCTGCTCAGTCAAAAAATAATTGACCAATTTGAATTCTGTGTGAAGAAAAGCTGGCTGTTAAGGACCGGGCCAGGAAGCCGGCCACCGCATCCTTAACAACCGATGACTCATTACCTGTCAGTGGGCTTACCCGCTAAGAGATGAAACATAAACAAAAGAATGCCGGCAATAGAAAAGTAAGAAAAAAAAACAGCGTGGGGTCCCCTCTCCAATCCATACCAGGCCCTTAGGGTCTGGTATGAATTCAAAGGGGAACCCCATGCCAAAATGTAGAAAAAAACAGCCTGGGTTACCCTCCAAAAATCCTTTCTAGATCCTTATCTGAACATGCAGCCCAGCCGGTCAGGCAAGGGAGGATGAGCGAGCGCCCCCTCCTGCTGAACCATACTAGGCCACATTCTCTCAATATGGGATGGGTGCTTTGGGGCAGGAGCGGCTCTGCCCCCCCACACCAAAGCACCTTGTCCCCATGTTGATGGGGACAAGGGCCTCTTCTCCACAACCCTGAGCTGTGGTTGTGGGGGTCTGCGGGAGCAGGCTTATCGAAATCTGGAAGCCCTCTTTAAAAAAGGGGCCCCCAGACCCCAGCCAACCCTATATAAATGAGTACCTATCCACCAAAAGAGTGTAAAAAAGTGAAAAAAGACAGTACACAAGTTTTTGACAAGCCCTTTATTAAAAAATCAAAAAACAAGGTCCCCTGATGTAGATCCATCCTCAATTATTCCATCCACTGCACCGCTGGACCCAAAAAAAAGAAAGTAAAAAAAACCTCCAGCCTTGTTGAAGGCTCCCTGCTGAATGTCTGCTCCTCTGTCTGACATTTCTTAAAAAGGTTATGTCATCGGAGTCGCCCGATGATGACAGCAGGTGACTCCACCCCCTGTGACGTTACTGACCAGGGCATGCTGGGTTGATGACACACAAGGGGGTGCAGTTGCCTGCTAATGTCATTGGGTAGTTTTTTTCTTTTTTTCAAGTCTGGTGGTGTGGCGGGCAGGGTGAATGATGACTGATCTACATCAGGGGACATTGTTTTTTATTTTTAATATAGGATTTGTCAAAAACTATTCACTTTTTACACTTATTTGGTGAATGGGTAGAGGTACATACACATTCACATAGGGAGGGTTGGGATCTGGGAACCCTCTCCCTTAAGTTGAGGGCATGTATCCTGGTAAGGTTCAGGAGGGGGGGAGGCGCTCGCTCGTTCCCTCCCCCTTCTTTCCTGACCTGCCAGACTGCATGCTCTGATAGGGTCTAGTATAGATTTTTGGGGGACCCCACGCATTTTTTTTTTTACGTTTTGGCACGGTGTTCCCCTTAGAATCCATCCCAGACCTAAAGGGCCTGGTATGGATTGGGGGGGACTCCATTCTGTTTTTTTCTAAATTTTCTATTGCCGGCATTCTTTTGTTTACATTTCATCTGTCAGTGGGGAAGCCTGCTGACAACTGATGAGTCACCGGTTGTTAAGGACACAGTGGCCAGCTTCTGGCCCCTTCCTTAACAACCAGCTATTCTTTACGAAATGATTGGTAATTTTTCGAACAATTCTAATTAGAATCATTCTGAAAATTTGGAATTTGTTAGAAAACAAAAAAACAAAATTAATTTTAACAAACTTCAATTAAATTTGTTACTATTTCATTCAGAGATTCGGATACATCTGGATCTACAAATAACCAAAAATTCATCCGAATTTACATTTGAGCTGAAACAATTTGCACATGTCTAATCTGTGGGCTGGAGAAGTGTTGTCCTTGTCCAGGAGGAGAAGTTCTCAGCCAGAAGGGCCTGGTGTGACTGGGAGGGGCCACATAGTTTTTTTTTCAGAGTTTTGCAGACGATTATTTTTTTTACATTCAGCTGTCATCAGAGAACCCCACTAACAGCTGATGAGTCATTGGTTGTTAGGGACATGGCGTCGGCTTGCTGGCCTGCTCCTTAGCAACCTGCTATTCTACAAATAGAATTCATGATCGGTTGATCAATTTTTGAACACTTCAAGCTTTATTTGTTCCAAAAATTTGAAATTCATTATAAAAGGAATAAATTAAACAAAACTAAACAAAACTAAACTAAACAAAACAGAATGAAGCTAAAGGAATTCCAAAAACGAATAACAAAACTAAATTAGTAACATAACGAATATACCCGAAAAACAAAACTAAAGACATTTTTCCATTCTGCACATGTCTAATATTAATTTTATATCTGTTTGCTAAAATAAGATTTAAATAAAATCACTAATATCTCATATACGCTTTGACGAAGAGTTATGAAAAAGAATGAAAAATGGTGAAAACTGTATTTTGTAAAAAATGCATGATGATTGTTTAGAAGACACAGTGTTTTAGCTAACTAAATATTATCAATTTACCCTAGGCTCACACTTCCGGGTTTGCTCAGGATGGCAGCCCATTCAAACGAATGGGCTGCAGTGCCTGCATTTCCGCAAAAAAAAAAAAAAAAAAGGTTGGATGCACCTTTTCAAAAACACGGCCACAGGGAAATCACATGGTCTTTTTGACCATGCAATTTGCCTGCGGTTCCCGCAAACGTGTTGCGTGCTGAGATGCGTGGGGGTGCGATTCATAATGAATGACAGCCCTGTGCATCTCCCTGTGCAGCTACACACAGAGGTGTTAACCTAGCCTTAGGCTTTAGATTAACTGTAGTAGAGAAAAGGCACATTTTCAAGCTGACTGTACAGTCTCATAAATACAAAAAAAACAACATCCCATAATAAGACTTATGGGGCAATAAGTAACTTAAGGTGACAAGCAGACACTGTGGGGCCCTGAAATGTTTATGGAGGAACATGATTTTGCCACTTTTTTTTTGTCATAACCAAATGAGGCTCATTATGGGGTGCTGGCTTTTTCTGTTTATTTGAGCTATAATATGGAATCACTGGTATATCATGCTGGATGAATTTGTCTAAAGTTTATAGGCTGTACAATCTGGAAGCTGGTGTAAATCCCAGGACTGGATGGACAGAAATGCTTGGGCAGGTAAAATAGATCTGTGTATTTAGATATTTTCTGGTATTCAGCTTTAACACCAAATGTAACTCATTAATGGAATCCTCTGATTGTTACCATGCTTAATTTTCTTGTTAATTTGTTATGCCTTTATGGATTTATGAATAGCATGTTTAATCCATCATGTCTTCTATTCTAATCTAAAAAACTCACATTCTGTCTGACAGCACTTAATCCACCTCCCACAGAAACATCTAGGAGATTACTGTCCAATAAAATGTGTACAAGTGTAATTTAATTACATTCAATTTTACGCAGAACAAGTAATCACACATCATGTTAATGGAATGCTTGCTTACCAAACATTTGTGAGATGTCTGTCGTAATTACTAATAAAATGTTGTTTGTGCTCCAAGAAAGAAATTAAATCTGAGCTTGAAAAACAATTTCATGTTCATCACTCATACAACTGAATACAAATTATGATGCAAATCAGGGGCTGACTGGCGACTTGTGGCCCTGGGGTCAAGTACTAACCAGAGGCCCATGATGCAGCGACTCAGCCCCCCTCCCACTCTCCCTCTTCTGGCATCCTCCTGACCCCCATTCCAGGCAGAAGCTCCACTTCAGGTACTTTCTACTCACCTGCTGAATCAGGGTTCCCGACGTGGCCAGCAGGGGGCAGTTGGGGGGAGCTAGGACAGCTTAGTTGAGGCTGGATAGGGGAGGAGAGTCTCCACTGGGGCATGGAACCGGCCTTTGCTCAGACACAGTTTACACCATCCATGCTGGGGGGGAGGCCTGTACTCTGTCCTTGTTTTCCATCCGCACTCAGCGGTGGGGACTAGGTCAGCGGTGGGGATCTTTTACTTCTATAGGCATGTCTGTGGCAGAAGGGGTGCAGCCTTTTTACGTGGCATGGGAGCGACCCCGGGGGGCAATTGCCCCCCTGGCCCCTGGCCCAGTCCTCCCCTGGTGCAAATAACCACAAAACATTATTTATTACCATTTGGCTAATCTCATTTGTTTGCCAAATGTGAGCAGCATCTGTATGGCATGCTCAGGCAATCTAAACAGTTTCAAGAGGGTCATGCTAGGAGGACTGCTATAGATAACACATCTTATGTTTGAGTTATTTGACTTCCACAAATTGACAACTTACAATCTTTCATCTTATTGCATTTAAAGCCCAAATGAAAATTTTGTCTACATCAGCTAAATACATTCCAGGTGCATTAAAACAAAAGTTTTGTAGTCTAAAGGTGTGTACACACTATAAGAAAATCGGGTGAATAATCATCTGGTTTTCCTCAGCAAGTTAAGACAGAGGATTGAAATAATGTACAAAAATTCTCATACGACAAAGGCTTTTTTTTTGTTATTTGTTGTTTTTGATCATGCATATATTTATTTTTTCTTGAAAAAAAGTACTAAAACAGTACACATTAAACAAAAATCAGTTGTTCTGTTCAAGTACGAGTTTGTCCCTTCGCAAATTTTCATTTGGAAAGTCTGAATCAGATGTTGAAAGTTGTCTAGACACTATACGAAAATCGAACGATCAAGCCTCGTACGGAATTTTTCTTCTCACTTTCTCATTGGGTGTGCCCAGCTTTACATTTTGTTTCCAATAGGAAGCAAACCGCATCTTAAGTAGAAAAAACTCTTCCCTGTCAAAATGCTGTATTTGCAAACTACATTTGAATATAGGATGATAACAACGAAAAGCACTGATGTCTTCAAGTGATAAAATGGAGTTGTTGAATATTCCAAAAAAAAATGTGGACAGTTCTTATATCGTGAATAGGGTTGAGCGGACACCTAGATGTCCGTGTTCGACGGGTTCGGCCGAACTTTAAAAAAAAGTCCGGGTCCGTGTCCCGGACTTTTACCGAACTTTTCCCGGACACCGAACCCCATTGAAGTCAATGGGGACCCGAACTTTAAGGCACTAAAATGGCTCTAAAACACCAAAGGAAAGGGCTAGAGTGCTGCAAATGGCAGCAAAACGTAATTAAGAGCATGGCAAGTGCTCTGCAAACAAATGTGGATAGGGAAATAACTTAAAACAACAAAAAAAAACAGAAAAATAAAACAATGTTCTTCTTCATCTCTGAAGGACGAGGCCCATATGGAGTAGGAGGGAGGTTGAGGTGGTGGTGGATGTGGCGGTGACGTGGCGTGCGCACAGGGTGTGCTGGGTGTGCCTGGGCACACCCTAATCACCTAGGGCACATAGCATTGCCAGTGAGGAGATGGGAAAGATCTCCCTGGGACCTGCTCTGCTCTATTTCTCCTTGCCTACAGGTACATGGCCCCGATACATTACTCTCCCTGCTGGCAAACACATGCATGTGTATTTCAACTTTGGGGTGCACACCTTAATGCAATAGGCTGCGCACACCTATGGGCGGTGTAGGTGGAAGCGGCGGTGGAGGAGGACCAGGGCCGGATTAACAGCATCATGGGCTTGGTGCTGAGGATTTTGAAGGGCCTTAAGGGCCGTGCCTTGCCATGCACCCAGAGGAGGAAGGGTGCAGCCATGCATGCCTAATTCAACATGGGATGCTGTCTCTGAAGCCCATAAACACATCCATGCATCGCCAACTGTCCCTCCTTGTCCGGCCTTCACGCTGTGTGGGGAGGTTCTGAGGGTGCTGCCTGGGGAAGCGAGCATAGAAGCCAGACTTCTGTGTTTACAAGTGACAGAAGAGCGGTAACAGTGAATATGGCCAACCCGGGGCCTATATAAAAGGTAGGGGCCTGGAGCTGCAGCTCCAATAGCCCCTACATTAATCTGGCCCTGAGGAGGAGGACGAGGTAGCCAACACTGCTTCTTTTCAAAAATTTTAAATGAGGGTACACCCCAAAAGAGTGAGAAAGAGCAAAAATGGAACAATGGGTGGGTAAGGTCGGTATCCATTGCTATTCTGCATAAGGTACGGAAAAGTCCCGTGGGATCCATGCCTGGTTCATTTTAATGAACGTGAGCTTGTCCACATTGTCTCTGGACAGGCGGCTGCGCTTGTCTGTTATAACGCCCCCAGCCGTGCTAAATACCCGTTCAGATAATACACTGGCTGCAGGGCACGCCAGCACCTCCAAGGCGTAAAGGGCAAGCTCAGGCCATGTGCCCAATTTGGAGACCCAGAAGTTGAAGGGGGCAGACCCGTCATTCACTACATGTAGGCGTGTGCACACATACTGCTCCACCATGTTGGTAAAATGCTGCCTCCTGCTAAGACGTTCCATCTGAGCTGCTGGTGCTGCTGTTTGTTGTGGCGTGCTGACAAAGCTTTTCCACATTTCGGCCATGCTAACCCTGCCTTCTGAGGTGCTGGCGGTGCCCTGGTTGCGTTGGCGACCTCCTCCTCCTCCTCCTCTGCCTTGTGCTTCCACTGTGGCCCCGCTGTCAGATGGGAATGCCAGCAGCATGGCGTCTACCAGCGTGCGCTTGTACTCGCGCATCTTGCGATCGCGCTCCAGTGAGTGAATTAAGGACGGTACGTTGTCCTTGTAACGGGGATCCAGCAGCGTGGCCACCCAGTAATCAGCACAAGTTAGAATGTGGGCAACTCGGCGGTCGTTGTGGAGACACTGCAGCATGTAATCGCTCATGTGTGCCAGGCTGCCCAGAGGCGACGAAAGGCTGTCCTCTGTGGGAGGTGTATCGTCCGTGTCCTCTGTATCCCCCCAGCCACGCACCAGTGATGGCCATGAGCTGGCCTGGGTGCCACCCTGCTGTGAACATGGTTCCATCTCCTCCTCCAGCTCCTCCTCCTCCTCATCCTCCTCATCCTCCAGAACTGTGCCCCTGCTGGACAATTGCGTCCCTGGCGTTTGCGTGTGCAGGAACCCACCCTCGGAGCCCCTTGCGAATGACTGCCCTGAAAGCCTTGGAAATGTTACCTCTTCATCCTCCTCCTCCTCCTCATCCTGTGCCACATCCTCTTCCATCATCGCCCGAATTGTTTTTTCAAGGAGGCATAGAAGTGGGATAGTTAAGCTGAGAACGGCGTCATTGCCACTGGCCATGTTGGTGGAGTACTCAAAACAGCGCAACAAGGCACACGGGTCTCGCATGGAGGCCCAGTTATTGGTGGTGAAGTGGTGCTGTTCCGCAGAGCGACTCACGCGTGCGTGCTGCAGCTGAAACTCCACTATGGCCTACTGCTGCTCGCACAGTCTTTCCAGCATGTGCAAGGTGGAGTTCCACCTTGTGGGCACGTCACATATGAGGCGGTGAGCGGGAAGGCCGAAGTTACGCTGCAGCGCTGCCAGGCGAGCAGCAGCAGGGTGAGAACGCCGAAAGTGCGCACAAACGGCCCGCACTTTCTGCAGCAGCTCTGACATATCGGGGTAGTTTTTAAGGAACCTCTGCACCACCAAATTCAGCACATGCGCCAGGCAAGGGATGTGCGTCAAACCGGCTAGGCCCAGAGCTGCTATGAGATTTCGCCCGTTATCGCACACCACCAGGCCGGGCTTGAGGCTCGCTGGCAGCAACCACTCATTTGTCTGCTGTTCCATGCTCCTCCACAACTCCTGCGCGGTGTGTGGTTTGTCCCCCAAACAGGCAAGTTGTAAAACTGCCTGCTGTCGTTTACCCCTGGCCGCGCTGAAGTTGGTGGTGAAGGTGTTACGCTGTCCGGATGAGGAGGCGGTAGAGGATGAGGAAGCGGAGTAGGAGGAGTTAGGAACAGGAGGCAAACTGAAGCGCCCTGCAATCCTCGGTGGTGGAAGGACATGCGCCAAATTGCTATCCGCCTCAGGCCCATCCGCCACTGCATTTACCCAGTGTGCCGTTAGGGAGATATAACGCCCCTGACCGTGCTTACTGGTCCACGTATCCGTAGTTAGGTGGACCTTGGCACAGATGGCGTTGCGCAGTGCACACCTGATATTTTCCCCCACTTGGTTGTGCAGGGAAGGGATGGCTTGCCTGGAAAAGTAGTGGCGGCTGGGCACGACGTACTGTGGGACAGCCACCGACATAAGGTTTTTAAAACTGTGCGTCTCCACCAGACGGAATGACAGCATTTCAAAGGCCAATAATTTTGAAATGCTGGCATTCAGGGCCAGGGATCGCGGGTGGGTAGGGGGGTACTTCCTCTTCCTCTCAAGTGTTTGGGAGATGGAAAGCTGAACGCTTCCACGGGACATTGTGGAGATGGTTGTTGGTGACCCAGGTGGTGGTGTTGCTGACAGATCGTCTGTTTGCGGGGTGGCAGGTGCCGGTATCACTACAGATGTGGCTGGAGCGGCCGAGACTGCAGCAGAAGAGGAAGCAGGATGAGCCAGAGACGTTTCTTGGTTTTGAAGGTGTGTACTCCACTGCAGCTCGTGCTTTGCACTTAGATGCCTGATCATGCAGGTTGTGCTCAGGTTGAGAAGGTTTATGCCTCGCTTCAAGCTCTGATTGCACAGGGTGCAAACCACTCGTGTCCTGTCATCAGCACATTTTCTAAAGAACTTCCACGCTAGAGAACTCCTTTGAGCTGACTTTGGTGCGCTCGTTCCCTTGCTGCGTTGGGCAGTAGCGGGCGTAGTGTCTAGGGCACGGCCGCTCCGCTTCTGCACCCTGCTCCCTCTTCTGCTGTGCTGGTGGCTCTGTGCGACCACCGCCTCTTCCTCCAAACTACTCAGGTCACCTGCATGACGTTCATTCCATGTGGGGTCGAGGACCTCATCGTCCTCCACATCATCTTCCACCCAGTCTTCACCCCTGCCCTCCTTGTCGGTCTCCACAATGCTGAACGCCGCAGCAGTTGGCACCTGCGTTTCGTCATCATCGGAGACGTGCTGCGATGATCCTTGCATGTACTCATCTTGAGAAATAAGTGGTTGGGCATCGCTGCACTCAATCTCTTCCACTTCTGGGGCAGGGCTAGGTGGATGGCCCTGGGAAACCCTGCTGAGTCCTCAAAAAGAATAAGAGACTGCTGTATGGCTTGGGGCTCAGACTGCTGGCCTGATTTGCAAGGGGGTGAGGTGAAAGACGGTTGGACATTGGCTGCAGGTGCCAACTCTGACCTTTCTGCAGTAGACTGGGTGGGAGACAATGTGAAGGAACTGGAGGCACTGTCAGCAGCAAACCAATCTACTATCGCCTCAACTTGTTCTGGCCTCATCACTTCTAGGGGCGTTTGATGCCCTACCAAATACTGATGCAGGTTCTGTCGCCTACTCACACTTGAGGAAGGTGTTTCACTTGTGCGTGTAGCTGGCACAGATCGACCACGTCCTCTCCTTGCAACAGGAGCTCTACCAGCAGCACCACGACCCAGGCCACGGCCCTTATTTGACGGTCTCCTCATATTTCTGTAATTTAAGATCTTGCCCTAGAAAGGTTTTTATTGAATAGCGGAATAGGAAATATGATCCAAAAAAGTGTATGTATCTCGCACGTACAAAACCACACTAGGCCCCAATTACTATTGTTTCTACCCCTAAAAGGATGGATGAGGAGTAGGAGGAGTATGGAACAGACAGCACCCTCAAATCTTCAGAAGTATGAGATGAACCCCAAAAACTTGGAAAGGTGGATCTCACACGTACCGACACAGACTATCCCGCAATTCAATTGATCCTCAAAGGTTTTTATTGAATAGCGGAATAGGAAATATGATCAAAAAAAGTGTATGTATCTCGCACGTACACAACCACACTAGGCCCCAATTACTATTGTTTGTACCCCTAAAAGGATGGATGAGGAGTAGGAGGAGGAGTATGGAACAGGCAGCACCCTCAAATCTTCAGAAGTATGAGATGAACCCCAAAAACTTGGAAAGGTGGATCTCACACGTACCGACACAGACTATCCCGCAATTCAATTGATCCTCAAAGGTTTTTATTGAATAGCGGAATAGGAAATATGATCAAAAAAAGTGTATGTATCTCGCACGTACACAACCACACTAGGCCCCAATTACTATTGTTTGTACCCCTAAAAGGATGGATGAGGAGTAGGAGGAGGAGTATGGAACAGGCAGCACCCTCAAATCTTCAGAAGTATGAGATGAACCCCAAAAACTTGGAAAGGTGGATCTCACACGTACCGACACAGACTATCCCGCAATTCAATTGATCCTCAAAGGTTTTTATTGAATAGCGGAATAGGAAATATGATCAAAAAAAGTGTATGTATCTCGCACGTACACAACCACACTAGGCCCCAATTACTATTGTTTGTACCCCTAAAAGGATGGTTGAGCAGTAGGAGCAGGAGTATGGAACAGGCAGCACCCTCAAATCTTCAGAAGTATGAGATGAACCCCAACAACTTGGAAAGGTGGATCTCACACGTACCGACACAGACTATCTCGCAATTGAATTGATCCCCAAAGGTTTTAATTGAATAGCGGAATAGAAAATATGATCAAAAAGAAAGTGTATGTATCTCGCACGTACACCACCACACTAGGCCCCAACTACTATTGTTTGTACCCCTAAAAGGATGGTTGAGCAGTAGGAGGAGGAGTATGGAACAGGCAGCACCCTCAAATCTTCAGAAGTATGAGATGAACCCCAAAAACTTGGAAAGGTGGATCTCTCTCACACGTACCAACACAGACTATCCCCCAATTTAACTGATCCCCAAAGGTTTTTGATTAAATAGCGGAATAGAAAATATGATCCAAAAAAAGTGTATGTATATCACACGTACACAACCACACTAGGCCCCAATTACTATTGTTTGTACCCCTAAAAGGCTAGATGAGGAGTAGGGGGGGTATGGAACAGGCAGCACCCTCAAATCTTCAGAAGTATGAGATGAACCCCAAAAACTTGGAAAGGTGGATCTCTCTCACACGTACCAACACAGACTATCCCCCAATTTAACTGATCCCCAAAGGTTTTTGATTAAATAGCGGAATAGAAAATATGATCCAAAAAAAGTGTATGTATATCACACGTACACAACCACACTAGGCCCCAATTACTATTGTTTGTACCCCTAAAAGGCTACATGAGGAGTAGGGGGGGTATGGAACAGGCAGCACCCTCAAATCTTCAGAAGTATGAGATGAACCCCAAAAACTTGGAAAGGTGGATCTCTCTCACACGTACCAACACAGACTATCCCCCAATTTAACTGATCCCCAAAGGTTTTTGATTAAATAGCGGAATAGAAAATATGATCCAAAAAAAGTGTATGTATATCACACGTACACAACCACACTAGGCCCCAATTACTATTGTTTGTACCCCTAAAAGGCTAGATGAGGAGTAGGGGGGGTATGGAACAGGCAGCACCCTCAAACCTTCAGAAGTATGAGATGAACCCCAACAACTTGGAAAGGTGGATCTCTCTCACACGTACCAACACAGACTATCCCCCAATTTAACTGATCCCCAAAGGTTTTTGATTAAATAGCGGAATAGAAAATATGATCCAAAAAAAGTGTATGTATATCACACGTACACAACCACACTAGGCCCCAATTACTATTGTTTGTACCCCTAAAAGGCTAGGAGTAGGGGGAGTATGGAACAGGCAGCACCCTCAAACCTTCAGAAGTATGAGATGAACCCCAACAACTTGGAAAGGTGGATCTCTCTCACACGTACCAACACAGACTATCCCCCAATTTAACTGATCCCCAAAGGTTTTTGATTAAATAGCGGAATAGAAAATATGATCCAAAAAAAGTGTATGTATATCACACGTACACAACCACACTAGGCCCCAATTACTATTGTTTGTACCCCTAAAAGGCTAGATGAGGAGTAGGGGGAGTATGGAACAGGCAGCACCCTCAAACCTTCAGAAGTATGAGATGAACCCCAACAACTTGGAAAGGTGGATCTCTCTCACACGTACCAACACAGACTATCCCCCAATTTAACTGATCCCCAAAGGTTTTTGATTAAATAGCGGAATAGAAAATATGATCCAAAAAAAGTGTATGTATATCACACGTACACAACCACACTAGGCCCCAATTACTATTGTTTGTACCCCTAAAAGGCTAGATGAGGAGTAGGGGGGGTATGGAACAGGCAGCACCCTCAAACCTTCAGAAGTATGAGATGAACCCCAACAACTTGGAAAGGTGGATCTCTCTCACACGTACCAACACAGACTATCCCCCAATTTAACTGATCCCCAAAGGTTTTTGATTAAATAGCGGAATAGAAAATATGATCCAAAAAAAGTGTATGTATATCACACGTACACAACCACACTGGGCCCCAATTACTATTGTTTGTACCCCTAAAAGGCTAGATGAGGAGTAGGGGGAGTATGGAACAGGCAGCACCCTCAAACCTTCAGAAGTATGAGATGAACCCCAACAACTTGGAAAGGTGGATCTCTCTCACACGTACCAACACAGACTATCCCCCAATTTAACTGATCCCCAAAGGTTTTTGATTAAATAGCGGAATAGAAAATATGATCCAAAAAAAGTGTATGTATATCACACGTACACAACCACACTAGGCCCCAATTACTATTGTTTGTACCCCTAAAAGGCTAGATGAGGAGTAGGGGGAGTATGGAACAGGCAGCACCCTCAAACCTTCAGAAGTATGAGATGAACCCCAACAACTTGGAAAGGTGGATCTCTCTCACACGTACCAACACAGACTATCCCCCAATTTAACTGATCCCCAAAGGTTTTTGATTAAATAGCGGAATAGAAAATATGATCCAAAAAAAGTGTATGTATATCACACGTACACAACCACACTAGGCCCCAATTACTATTGTTTGTACCCCTAAAAGGCTAGATGAGGAGTAGGGGGGGTATGGAACAGGCAGCACCCTCAAACCTTCAGAAGTATGAGATGAACCCCAACAACTTGGAAAGGTGGATCTCTCTCACACGTACCAACACAGACTATCCCCCAATTTAACTGATCCCCAAAGGTTTTTGATTAAATAGCGGAATAGAAAATATGATCCAAAAAAAGTGTATGTATATCACACGTACACAACCACACTAGGCCCCAATTACTATTGTTTGTACCCCTAAAAGGCTAGATGAGGAGTAGGGGGGGTATGGAACAGGCAGCACCCTCAAACCTTCAGAAGTATGAGATGAACCCCAACAACTTGGAAAGGTGGATCTCTCTCACACGTACCAACACAGACTATCCCCCAATTTAACTGATCCCCAAAGGTTTTTGATTAAATAGCGGAATAGAAAATATGATCCAAAAAAAGTGTATGTATATCACACGTACACAACCACACTAGGCCCCAATTACTATTGTTTGTACCCCTAAAAGGCTAGGAGTAGGGGGAGTATGGAACAGGCAGCACCCTCAAACCTTCAGAAGTATGAGATGAACCCCAACAACTTGGAAAGGTGGATCTCTCTCACACGTACCAACACAGACTATCCCCCAATTTAACTGATCCCCAAAGGTTTTTGATTAAATAGCGGAATAGAAAATATGATCCAAAAAAAGTGTATGTATATCACACGTACACAACCACACTAGGCCCCAATTACTATTGTTTGTACCCCTAAAAGGCTAGATGAGGAGTAGGGGGAGTATGGAACAGGCAGCACCCTCAAACCTTCAGAAGTATGAGATGAACCCCAACAACTTGGAAAGGTGGATCTCTCTCACACGTACCAACACAGACTATCCCCCAATTTAACTGATCCCCAAAGGTTTTTGATTAAATAGCGGAATAGAAAATATGATCCAAAAAAAGTGTATGTATATCACACGTACACAACCACACTAGGCCCCAATTACTATTGTTTGTACCCCTAAAAGGCTAGATGAGGAGTAGGGGGGGTATGGAACAGGCAGCACCCTCAAATCTTCAGAAGTATGAGATGAACCCCAAAAACTTGGAAAGGTGGATCTCTCTCACACGTACCAACACAGACTATCCCCCAATTTAACTGATCCCCAAAGGTTTTTGATTAAATAGCGGAATAGAAAATATGATCCAAAAAAAGTGTATGTATATCACACGTACACAACCACACTAGGCCCCAATTACTATTGTTTGTACCCCTAAAAGGCTAGGAGTAGGGGGAGTATGGAACAGGCAGCACCCTCAAACCTTCAGAAGTATGAGATGAACCCCAACAACTTGGAAAGGTGGATCTCTCTCACACGTACCAACACAGACTATCCCCCAATTTAACTGATCCCCAAAGGTTTTTGATTAAATAGCGGAATAGAAAATATGATCCAAAAAAAGTGTATGTATATCACACGTACACAACCACACTAGGCCCCAATTACTATTGTTTGTACCCCTAAAAGGCTAGATGAGGAGTAGGGGGGGTATGGAACAGGCAGCACCCTCAAATCTTCAGAAGTATGAGATGAACCCCAAAAACTTGGAAAGGTGGATCTCTCTCACACGTACCAACACAGACTATCCCCCAATTTAACTGATCCCCAAAGGTTTTTGATTAAATAGCGGAATAGAAAATATGATCCAAAAAAAGTGTATGTATATCACACGTACACAACCACACTAGGCCCCAATTACTATTGTTTGTACCCCTAAAAGGCTAGATGAGGAGTAGGGGGGGTATGGAACAGGCAGCACCCTCAAACCTTCAGAAGTATGAGATGAACCCCAACAACTTGGAAAGGTGGATCTCTCTCACACGTACCAACACAGACTATCCCCCAATTTAACTGATCCCCAAAGGTTTTTGATTAAATAGCGGAATAGAAAATATGATCCAAAAAAAGTGTATGTATATCACACGTACACAACCACACTAGGCCCCAATTACTATTGTTTGTACCCCTAAAAGGCTAGATGAGGAGTAGGGGGGGTATGGAACAGGCAGCACCCTCAAACCTTCAGAAGTATGAGATGAACCCCAACAACTTGGAAAGGTGGATCTCTCTCACACGTACCAACACAGACTATCCCCCAATTTAACTGATCCCCAAAGGTTTTTGATTAAATAGCGGAATAGAAAATATGATCCAAAAAAAGTGTATGTATATCACACGTACACAACCACACTAGGCCCCAATTACTATTGTTTGTACCCCTAAAAGGCTAGGAGTAGGGGGAGTATGGAACAGGCAGCACCCTCAAACCTTCAGAAGTATGAGATGAACCCCAACAACTTGGAAAGGTGGATCTCTCTCACACGTACCAACACAGACTATCCCCCAATTTAACTGATCCCCAAAGGTTTTTGATTAAATAGCGGAATAGAAAATATGATCCAAAAAAAGTGTATGTATATCACACGTACACAACCACACTAGGCCCCAATTACTATTGTTTGTACCCCTAAAAGGCTAGATGAGGAGTAGGGGGGGTATGGAACAGGCAGCACCCTCAAACCTTCAGAAGTATGAGATGAACCCCAACAACTTGGAAAGGTGGATCTCTCTCACACGTACCAACACAGACTATCCCCCAATTTAACTGATCCCCAAAGGTTTTTGATTAAATAGCGGAATAGAAAATATGATCCAAAAAAAGTGTATGTATATCACACGTACACAACCACACTAGGCCCCAATTACTATTGTTTGTACCCCTAAAAGGCTAGATGAGGAGTAGGGGGGGTATGGAACAGGCAGCACCCTCAAACCTTCAGAAGTATGAGATGAACCCCAACAACTTGGAAAGGTGGATCTCTCTCACACGTACCAACACAGACTATCCCCCAATTTAACTGATCCCCAAAGGTTTTTGATTAAATAGCGGAATAGAAAATATGATCCAAAAAAAGTGTATGTATATCACACGTACACAACCACACTAGGCCCCAATTACTATTGTTTGTACCCCTAAAAGGCTAGGAGTAGGGGGAGTATGGAACAGGCAGCACCCTCAAACCTTCAGAAGTATGAGATGAACCCCAACAACTTGGAAAGGTGGATCTCTCTCACACGTACCAACACAGACTATCCCCCAATTTAACTGATCCCCAAAGGTTTTTGATTAAATAGCGGAATAGAAAATATGATCCAAAAAAAGTGTATGTATATCACACGTACACAACCACACTAGGCCCCAATTACTATTGTTTGTACCCCTAAAAGGCTAGATGAGGAGTAGGGGGGGTATGGAACAGGCAGCACCCTCAAACCTTCAGAAGTATGAGATGAACCCCAACAACTTGGAAAGGTGGATCTCTCTCACACGTACCAACACAGACTATCCCCCAATTTAACTGATCCCCAAAGGTTTTTGATTAAATAGCGGAATAGAAAATATGATCCAAAAAAAGTGTATGTATATCACACGTACACAACCACACTAGGCCCCAATTACTATTGTTTGTACCCCTAAAAGGCTAGATGAGGAGTAGGGGGGGTATGGAACAGGCAGCACCCTCAAACCTTCAGAAGTATGAGATGAACCCCAACAACTTGGAAAGGTGGATCTCTCTCACACGTACCAACACAGACTATCCCCCAATTTAACTGATCCCCAAAGGTTTTTGATTAAATAGCGGAATAGAAAATATGATCCAAAAAAAGTGTATGTATATCACACGTACACAACCACACTAGGCCCCAATTACTATTGTTTGTACCCCTAAAAGGCTAGATGAGGAGTAGGGGGGGTATGGAACAGGCAGCACCCTCAAACCTTCAGAAGTATGAGATGAACCCCAACAACTTGGAAAGGTGGATCTCTCTCACACGTACCAACACAGACTATCCCCCAATTTAACTGATCCCCAAAGGTTTTTGATTAAATAGCGGAATAGAAAATATGATCCAAAAAAAGTGTATGTATATCACACGTACACAACCACACTAGGCCCCAATTACTATTGTTTGTACCCCTAAAAGGCTAGATGAGGAGTAGGGGGGGTATGGAACAGGCAGCACCCTCAAACCTTCAGAAGTATGAGATGAACCCCAACAACTTGGAAAGGTGGATCTCTCTCACACGTACCAACACAGACTATCCCCCAATTTAACTGATCCCCAAAGGTTTTTGATTAAATAGCGGAATAGAAAATATGATCCAAAAAAAGTGTATGTATATCACACGTACACAACCACACTAGGCCCCAATTACTATTGTTTGTACCCCTAAAAGGCTAGGAGTAGGGGGAGTATGGAACAGGCAGCACCCTCAAACCTTCAGAAGTATGAGATGAACCCCAACAACTTGGAAAGGTGGATCTCTCTCACACGTACCAACACAGACTATCCCCCAATTTAACTGATCCCCAAAGGTTTTTGATTAAATAGCGGAATAGAAAATATGATCCAAAAAAAGTGTATGTATATCACACGTACACAACCACACTAGGCCCCAATTACTATTGTTTGTACCCCTAAAAGGCTAGATGAGGAGTAGGGGGAGTATGGAACAGGCAGCACCCTCAAATCTTCAGAAGTATGAGATTGTGTTCACTGTACCCCACAAAGATTGAGTTCACTGCACCCCACAATGATTGTGTTCACTGCACCCCACAAAGATTGTGTTCACTGCACCTCACAAAGATTGTGTTCACTGTACCCCCCAAAGATTGTGTTCACTGCACCCCACAAAGATTCTGTTCACTGTACCCCACAAAGATTGTGTTCACTGCACCCTAAAAGGATGTTGTTCACTGCACCCCACAAAGATTGTGTTCACTGCACCCTAAAAGGATGTTGTTCACTGCACCCCAAAAAGATTGTGTTCACTGTACCCCCCCAAAGATTGTGTTCACTGCACCCCACAAAGATTGTGTTCACTGCACCCCAAAAAGATTGTGTTCACTGTACCCCCCAAAGATTGTGTTCACTGCACCCCAAAAAGATTGTGTTCACTGTACCCCCCAAAGATTGTGTTCACTGCACCCCACAAAGATTCTGTTCACTGTACCCCCCAAAGATTGTGTTCACTGCACCCCACAAAGATTCTGTTCACTGCACCCCACAAAGGATTTTGTTCACTGCACCCCAAAAAGATTGTGTTCACTGCACCCCAAAAAGGATTTTGATCACTGCACCCCAAAAAGGATGTTGTTCACTGCACCCCAAAAATGATTTTGTTCACTCCACCCCAAAAAGATTGTGTTCACTGCACCCCACAAAGATTGTGTTCACTGCACCCCAAAAAGATTGTGTTCACTGTACCCCCCAAAGATTGTGTTCACTGCACCCCACAAAGATTCTGTTCACTGTACCCCACAAAGATTGTGTTCACTGCACCCCAAAAAGATTGTGTTCACTGCACCCCAAAAAGGATGTTGTTCACTGCACCCCAAAAAGGATGTTGTTCACTCCACCCCAAAAAGATTGTGTTCACTGCACCCCACAAAGATTGTGTTCACTGCACCCCAAAAAGATTGTGTTCACTGCACCCCAAAAATGATTTTGTTCACTGCACCCCAAAAAGGATTTTGTTCACTGCACCCCAAAAAGGATGTTGTTCACTCCACCCCAAAAAGATTGTGTTCACTGCACCCCAAAAAGATTGTGTTCACTGCACCCCACAAAGGATTTTGTTCACTGCACCCCAAAAAGATTGTGTTCACTGCACCCCAAAAAGGATGTTGTTCACTGCACCCCAAAAAGGATTTTGTTCACTGCACCCCAAAAAGATTGTGTTCACTGCACCCCACAAAGGATTTTGTTCACTGCACCCCACAAAGATTGTGTTCACTGCACACCAAAAAGGATTGTGTTCACTGCACCCCAAAAAGATTTTGTTCACTGCACCCCAAAAAGATTGTGTTCACTGCAGCCCAAAAAGATTGTGTTCACTGCAGCCCAAAAAGATTGTGTTCACTGCAGCCCAAAAAGATTGTGTTCACTGCAGCCCAAAAAGATTGTGTTCACTGCAGCCCAAAAAGATTGTGTTCACTGCAGCTCACACACAGAAAAATGGATGTGGATCACTGACACCTGCCTATCTCCAATCCCACACCACACAGCAATATCGATTGTAGTTTGTAGAACACAGTTTCCCTAAAATTCAGCAGACTCTGTCCCTAACAGGATTGAGAAGAGATCGTAGATCAGGATTGAGTGCAGATTCACCCCACCCCCCACACAGCAATATCGATTGTAGTTTGTAGAAGACACTGACCCTATAATTCAGCAGACTCTATCCCTAAAATGCCTACAACTCGCCCTGCCTAAACACTCCGACCTGTCCCTCAATTCTATCCGGACACAAATGGTTTTTTCCTGCCTATCTTTCCCTAATCAGCAGCCAGCACGTTGATGTGTGCTCTGTCCCTGATTTAAGCAGCATAATGACGCCGCTGCGGCTGCCTCGAACTTATAAAGACTTGGTCACATGCTTCAGACGGCCAATCACAGCTACTAAGACATTTGCAGGCATGGCTGGGATGGCTTAAGGCACACCAGTTAAACGATTGTTGATTGGCTGTTGAAAGCCCGCCATGAAAAGAGCGCCAAAGCATGCAAAACCCGGAAATAAAACGACCGAACACGGATTTTTACCCGAACATACAGTAAAGTGTCCGTGTCCGTGTTCGGGTACAAAAAATCAAATTATTCGGTACGAACACGAATAATACAGTCCGTGTTCGCTCAACACTAATCGTGAATCCCACCACCTTTAGGGTTTACTTCTTACCAGCAGGTGGAAATATAAGGGCAAAAACAGCCATCCCCAAGAGTGATGACTCCCTGTGCAGTAGGAGGGTTAGTGCGCTTCTTCACACTCCGTGGAAGAGATACCAAGATAGCCTCTTACCATCTTACCAGATGGATGTCATTCTGAAGCCTATATCTGTCCCTTTAAGGGTCTCCTCCGGTCTGTCACAATGGGTCAACACTCAGGTCCCTTGTCGGTGATCTTTGGTGGTTTTCTATGCTCCTTTCACTTGATTCCCAGGTATTCTCCTTGCCAGCTGCACACCTCCCACAGGGCTCCGCTGATTGCAAAGCACTAGTTATCCAGAACCTAGGGTATTTGGTGTACCGGAAGGACAGGGTAGGAAAAAGAGGGGGAGGGGTATGTCTCTATGTCAAGAACAATATAAAGGTGATAGAAAGGAGTGACATTACGGATGGGATGAGCATGGATTTAGAATCTGTGTGGGTTGAACTCCATAGGGAAGGAGAAAAGGGGAAAGTAATTGTGGGGGTTTGCTATAGGCCACCTAACCAAGGGGAGGAGGTAGAGCTGGAATTCTTAGCACTAATGAGTAAAGTGGCAAAATTGGGATCAGTCGTCATATTGGGGGACTTCAATTATCCCGACATTGACTGGGACGAGGGGACTACACACTCACAGAAGGCCCGCCTATTCACGGAAACCTTACTGGATAATTACATGTCACAGTTGGTGGATTCTCCGACTAGAGAAAATGCAGTCCTGGATCTATTGATCACTAATGACCCAGACCTAATCTCGCAGGTAGGAGTCCAGGACAACCTGGGCTCTAGCGATCACAGGATGATCACATTTAGTATAAATAACAATATAACAAGGCAAGTGGGGAACATAAGAACCCTAAACTTCAGAAGGGCAAACTTTCCAAAATTGTACTCATTGATGGAAAGGGTAAACTGGGACCAAACCCTGGGATCCCTGACCACAGAGGAAAAATGGGAATGCTTTAGGAACATATTGGGCAAAGGCATCTTGCAGTGCATTCCTATGGGAAATAAATTTAGAAGAGACAAAGCCAAACCTGGCTGGTTAAACAGTAGCGTCAAAAAACTTATTAGGGGAAAAAAATTGGCCTTCAAGAAGTATAAATCAGAGGGCACAGTATCGACTTTCGAGCAATACAAGGAGGCAAATAAGAAAAGTAAACAAGAAATCAAGATGGCTAAAATCAACTTTGAGAGACAAATAGCAGAGGATAGTAAAAAAAACCCAAAGAAATTCTTTAAATATATCAACAGCAAAAAAACTAGGGCAGAGCATATTGCACACATAATTAACAATGATGGGAGGATGGTTACCGAGGACACTGAAAAAGCAACCGTGCTGAATGCTTTTTTCTCGTCAGTCTTTACACAGGAAACGGAGGGGTACACTGACCATGACTGTTTGGTTAGTAGTAATACACAGGACTTGCCACTATGGCTAACAGAGGGTGAAATCAGGGAAAGGCTGGATAAACTCAACACAAACAAATCACCAGGCCCGGATGGCGTACATCCGAGAGTACTCAAGGAACTCAGTAAGGTTATATCCAGACCACTGTTCCTGATCTTTGCTGACAGTATTAGGACAGGAGATGTACCAGGGGATTGGAAGAAAGCTAACGTGATTCCGATATTCAAAAAGGGCCAGAGGCATATCCCGGGAAATTATAGGCCTGTCAGTTTGACATCAATAGTATGTAAACTTCTGGAGGGGATGATAAGGGACTATATCGTAGAGTTTGCTAAAGACAACAACATCATCAGCAGTAATCAGCACGGGTTTACAAATGGGCATTCTTGTCAAACCAATCTATTAACATTCTACGAGGAGGTGAGCTGTGAGCTAGATAGGGGGAGACCAGTGGATGTGGTGTACTTGGATTTCGCTAAGGCGTTTGATACAGTTCCCCACAAGCGCTTAATTTATAAAATAAGGTCTGCAGGTATCGACAGCAGGGTTTGCTCTTGGATACGGAATTGGCTTAAAGGGCGTGTCCAAAGAGTGGTAATGAACAGCGCATACTCAGACTGGTCTGAGGTAGTAAGCGGGGTGCCCCAGGGCTCAGTCCTGGGACCAACCTTGTTCAATTTATTCATAAACAACATTGAGGTCGGGATCAATAGTTCGATATCAGTTTTTGCAGATGACACAAAATTGGCCAGAGCAATAACTGCACAGCATGAAGCAGATATCCTACAGAATGACCTGGACAAAATTACAGAGTGGGCAACGACATGGCAAATGAGGTTTAACGTGGAGAAGTGTAAGGTTTTGCACTTGGGGACTAAAAACATAAAAGCACAATACACGTTAGGAGGGGAACCCTTGGGGGAATCAAAAATGGAGAAGGATCTGGGAGTCTTGGTTGATGATAGATTAGGCAACAGCATGCAATGTCAAGCGGCAGCTGCCAAAGCCAGCAGAATATTAGCATGCATAAAGAAAGGGATGTATTCCAGAGATAAGACTATAATCCTTCCACTTTATAAAACTCTGGTCCGACCGCATCTGGAGTATTCTGTCCAGTTCTGCTCGCCAGTCCTCAGGAGGGATGTGTTGGAGCTGGAGAGAGTCCAGAGAAGGGCAACTAAACTAATTGGAGGACCTTGACTATGAAGAGCGTCTACAATCGCTCGATTTATTCTCCCTGGAGAAGAGACATCTGAGGGGGGACATGATAGCAATTTATAAATATCTTAATGGGGATCCCAGCTTAGAAAAAAAGCTGTTCATTCGAAGGGATTGCATGAGGACTCAAGGGCATACAATGCGATTAGAGGAGAAGCGTTTTAACCTCAGGCAACGTGGGGGGTTCTTTACTGTTAGGGCTACAAGATTGTGGAATTCTCTACCACAAGAGGTGGTTTCTGCGGGTAGTATGGTGGCTTTCAAAAGACTCTTAGACTTACATCTCAAGGATCAGAACATTCAGGGGTATGTGAGATGATTACAGCCACACACACCTACACAGGTTGAACTGGATGGACTATTGTCTTTATTCAACCTCACCTACTATGTAACTATGTAAACCTGTCCACCTTCTACTTAACTGGAGGCAGCCATGACAGGGAAACACTGGGAAATGCAGCAAACTACAACTCCCGGTAGCCTCTGCGAGGGACACTACAGGAGCCGGCAAGGGACAATCAGCAGGCGATTCAGGAAGCCTATAGGCTTCAGAACTACATCCATCTGGTAAGAGGCTATCTTGGTATCTTTTCCACGGAGTGTGAAGAAGCGCACTAACCCTCCTACTGTACAGGGAGTCATCACTCTTGGGGGTGGCTGTTTTTGCTCTTATATTTCCACCTGCTGGTAAGAAGTAAACCCTAAAGGTGGTGGGATTCACGATATAAGAACTAGACACGTTTTGTTTTGGAATATTCACCATGCAACTCCATTTATCACTTGAAGACATCAGTGATTTTCGTTTATCCAGAACCTAGGGTTTTGGATATTTAATTTGGGACACTATTCACTGGACTTTTATCACACCCCTTTTTTTGGGGCATCTCACGTTTATATTTTTCATGTGTTTGTGGGAATCACTATAGTCAATATTTAACTATATTGTGATATCTGTGCACATTGTGTTATTGGTCATATTGGTTGTTAATACACCCTTTTGGGGGTACTTCCCAGTCACCATAGTACCTTTGTTCACACACATTGTTATATTGCATTAACACTATCACAGGTTGTTACGTTTGTGGTCCTTACCACCTTAATAGTGATAATATTTAAGTATAGCGCACCAGACTATTTTATTTTTTCATGATACACCACTGTCGTCTTGTATGATGACCACTATCCTGATGATATTGCATGGAGCTGCAAAATTTTGCAGATGATCTTTTATGCTAAAGAGCCCCAGCTCATCATGCTTTTTTTTCATGTTTGACAGTTGGAGGTCACTTATTCACATGCTTACAAACAGGGCTGGATTTTACACTAGGCGTTGTAGGCATGTGCCTCTAGGTGCCCTTCCTGGAGAGGTGCCTGCCAGTATGTTTATTCTTTTCTTAACCACTTAACGCAAAGTGACGTAGGGCTACGTCGGCAAATTTTGCGGTGTTATACCGGGGTGATGCCTCTAGCTAGCTAGAGGCATCACCCCAGTACCGTTGTTTAGAGCCGGTGGTCGGCTTTCCGGCGGTAACGACCGATGCGGCTCGGGAGCCGCTCGGCCGTTACCCCGGCGAGCAGGAGGGGACGTCCCCCCCCTCCCACCGCCTTTTGCGGCTTTGCCCGGGTCTCCTGTCCCACCGGGAGACCCGAGCACCCAGCCGACACGTCTGCCGGCTGTATGGAGTCCCGATAAAAGCCGGAAGCGGCTTCGATCGGGTCTCCAATGACGTAACTCGGAGGCGGCGTCCACGACGTCACGTCCAGGTTACTCTGCTGCTAAAGGTGGCAAATTAAAAAAAACAGTGTATTCAAAAATGCCGTTTGTGGCGTTCTGAATACATGAAAGTGTAGTGGAGGGGTCTAGGGTCTTTTAGACCCTCGATCCCTCCATAAAGAGTACCTGTCACTGCATATTGCTGTCACAAGGGATGTTTACATTGCTTGAGACAGCAATAAAAGTGATCAGATTTTTTTTTTTTTTTAAAAACCTGTGATAATGTTAAAAAAATATAAAATAAATAGGAAAAAAATAAAAAATTTTAGCCTCCCCCGTCGCTGTTAGCTCGCGCACGAAATAAAACGCATATGGAAGTCGAGCCACGAATGAAATCGCTGTTCAAACCACACATGTGAGGTATCCCTGCGATCGCCAGAGAGTGAGAAATAATTAAAAAAAATAGCTACACTCTAAACTGGTAACCGTTAACAAATTTTAAAGCATTGCCTATTGAGATCTCTATTGACCGTAGTTTGTCGCCATCCCACGGGTGTGCGCAATTTTAAACCGTAACATGTTGGGTATCTATTTACTCGGCGTGACATCATCTTTCATAATATGCAAAAAAAAATGGGCTATCTTTACTGTTTCGTTTTTATTAAATGCAGTGAAGTGTGATTTTTCGTAATTGTTCCCAAAAAATGGCGCTTTAAAGACCGCTGCGCAAATACCGCGTGTCAAAAAATATTGCAATGACCGCCATTTTATTCTCCAGAGTCTTTGCTAAAAAAGTATATATAATTTTGGGGGTTCTAAGTAGTTTTCTAAGAAAAAATACTGATTTTAACTTGTAAACAAAAAGTGTCCGAAATAGGCCTGGGGCTTAAGTGGTTAAACCTTTTGCTGCCAAGTCTGTACATCAAGTGGACCTGACAGCAGGGGGTTTCACACACAATCCAGTGGCTGCACCCACCAACATTGTATGTAAAACTGACAGTCAAATTCCCTTCTGTCAAGTGGAAGCATTTGGGCAGCTGCCCGCCATGTATGCAGGCCCGTGACCGACATGGCGGGTGCTGTCGGGTGCTGGCGTGTGGAGGAGCGGACACCACTTGTTTGTCATACAGGTCACTTCCTGGGTCACCCTGTCACATTTTCCGACTAGCATAGCCGGGAAGGAATGCATTGGCATGAGATCCGCATTGCAATACATTCAGTGGAGCCCAGAGGAGACATAAAAGGTCTTAGCATATCAAGTCTGCAGCTTAAGGTCTTCTCTTACATCAACCACTGTTATGCTGCTCTTGCAAAATGTTACTTTTGTTTAACCCTTTTTTTAAATTGGGACCACAAATGAATTTGGATGGTTAATTGAAGGAGATCTGGGCTTTATTTATAATAGTTATATGAAACTTGCAAATGTCAGTAGGCACTGACTGCTTCTAGTAGCTTGTAATTCTGAAAGAAATAGTAAATTCTGTTAAAACGGTTTTCCATTTTGTATACTTTGCTTATGTATTGTGCTCTGCACATGGCACCAATAATGTTTTCATTACATATTTGCACTCTTTCTTTTGAGTATCATAAGAAACAAGCCTGCCTACATTACGCCCCATGTTACCCTAAAAATACAATTGTAATAATAATGTGATCTCTACCCATGTATGATTATAGAAATACATTAATGCGCAGAATAAACAAAACATTTATTTGGAAAGATAAGTTTATCTTTTTGTGTCTGTTCCTTATTGCAGTAGTTATTATTACTATTTTGGAACTACTGATCAATACTAGGACATGAGTTGCCAACCTATAACATTCCAAAACAGTCAACAAGCTTGCAGCCCGGAGGGGATGTACAGGAGACCCTAAGAGCCCTTTCCCACTTAGGTGCTTTTCAAGAGCTTTGGCGCTAAACAAAAGCACATGAAAAGCTCACCAAAAACCTATTCCCAATAAAATCAATTAACCACTTCTGGACTGTCCGCCGCAGTTTTACGCCAGGACTTTGACGTTAAATACCGGTAAATAGCTGCCATAACCCCAGTATTTTCTTACTCGGCCCTCTTTGGTCCTCTTTCACATAAAAGTGGTCCCAGCAGCCTAGGTTTGGTGTGGATGTCTCTTGTTTCTCCTGGGCGGGCTTACTGATTAGTCCTTTTGCTTTGTCTGCACGTTGGCCGCCATTACTACTCAGGGTGTGGAAAGTGGGGCAGCGCTGAGTGAGGTGGAGTGCGGATACCTGCCTGATTAGAGGAGTGGCATATTCGGTGACCTTTCCAGATTTTCCATACCACCCTGGAGCCTTGACGGACATCCCTGCACCACAAACATCCTTTATTAGCTGTGCAGGTGGGAGGTTTGGATGTGAGGATAATCATCACCCTATGAATAATAGATGAACTTCTAGACATATCTTAAAGGCACATTGCAATGTGCTGCAGGAAGCTGAGATTGAGAGGAGAGGATAACAGCATCCCATTACCAATGGTTGGGCAATTTAGGAATTTGTTTTAGACGCTGACACCAAAGGGTTGCAGGTGAGCGCGCATTGCAACTGGATGCATTGTCGGATGAATTTCTGTCTACGCAGCAAATTTTTTTTTTTATATATATATCACAAAATTTTTTTTTTTGATAAACTTTTGAATATTGAGGATTAAAATAACACATTTTTTTATCTTTTACACATTTTTTGGACTTTTGATTAGGACTTTTTTTTTAATCACGGTTACACTGGATTTTGGATTTATATATTTTTTTCACATTATTGATTGATTTATGATTTGTCTACTTAGAGTTTATTTAATAGCACACAGGAATAGCGCACCACTTTTGTTTAACATATTTCTTTCTACAAGTTCATGAGTGCTTGAATTGGTGGGAACTGCAATTCTATTTAAGGTTGTGTGTACAGGTTTACCACAGCAGCGCACCTTTATTCCCTTTTTGAATCATGAGACACTACTCCTCTCCTAATACTAAACATGGGGCACTATTCCTCCCACTGACACCCTGACATTTTCTACTCCCACTGGCCACAGTCTGGCCCCCCGAAGGTCTGACCGACAGTAAAGCAGCCCTTTGTTTAGAATGTTTGGAGACCCCTGCACTAAAGCAAACAAACCAGAGGCAAGGATAATCATAAAGCAGACCAACAATGCTGCATTCCAGCCCCGGATACTTGCAGAGTCTTTGCAACTCACAGATTCCACCACTAATTCTGGCCCAGTAGAACTGGGATTAATATATACCTACCCCAAAATTAGAAAAACAAGTGGTCCATAGTAACAGGATCTATAAGGAAATGTTCAGAGACATAATGCAAAGCCTATTTCATGTACAGTTGACATCACAGACATCCTGAAGTCAACTGGATCTACACTAGACACTGAAAAAAGTTTCTAAATAACAGAATCTCTGTTTTTGATTCAGGAATCCTCTGGGAATCACAGCCTGGATTCTAATCTATGTATTCAAGTGCTTTAATTGTAGATGATAGAAAATATGTATTTAATTCAACATAAAAAGTAGTTTAGCCATGTTAAAGTCAATTTTCCTTTTATTTGTCTTGCATTTCATGTAGATTTGTTCGTGTTCAACTATGCTGTTAAGGCTCCTTTCAGACTGCCATAGATTTCCTTGAGATTGTTTTATGAAAGCGCACCAAGTCCTGCATGCATCTAATGGAAGTCTATGGTAAAGAGTGGGTAACCCGCATGAAACCAGTGAACAATACTAGGATAGGAGTTGCATGTCCTTTTTCAAATTTTGCAAAATCTGGTGCAACTCTGCATAGAAACAAGATTTTACAGATTTTATTGTCAAAGCTTGACTGAACAAGCTGAAGTTAGAAGCAAAATGGCTAAATGCACAGCTGCACCAGATTTTCAGTGCTCCAGTATTAGTAAATATCCCCAATCTGTCTGGATAGTATGGTCACCTGCTGATTGGCACCATCTACATATAGCAAGTGTTACTAAACTCAGGACCCTGTATTCAGTATATCTGGTCTCCCACAGTACACAGAACATGGAAATGTAACTATTTTAGTAAATATAAACTGCTAAATACCTCTTCTCATCAGCAGTATATAGCAGTCTTGTGACTTTATATCGTTGTCTGGTTAAAGCTTGTGTTTCATTCTCTTCGGATTATTCTATGAGGTTGCAATACCCTTGACCCTCTGTCTCGACAGTGTTGATTGGCCCTGTGTTGATCACATGCACTCTCCCCAGAAAAAAAAAACTCTATAGCAATACACAACAAACTGAGCATCTTGACCCCAAGGCTCTGTTCTATCAGGATATGGTTTGGGGACTGTGGAAGAAGGGGAGAATCAGAGAAGACAGGATCAAACAGCCTTTTTACACATTACAGAGGATTAACCCCTTAGGTTCCACAGTGACTATAACAAGCATGCGTTACTGCATATACAGACAGATGTTACTGTTTTACCCTCCAGTGCCGCTAACCAATGCATTGCAGTGCTGCTAATCAGTGCCCACCAGTGCCATCTATCAGTGTCCATCGTACTGCTAATCAGTGCCCATCAGTGCCACCCATCAGTGCCACCAATTAGTGCCCATTAATATCCATCAGAGAAAAGGGAGAAGAAACGCCCCTAATGGGACTTTAATGGTCTTTATCCTATTGGTTAAATAAAAACCCAATAAACTTAATGTAGTACAAAAAGTAAAATTGATTATATATTTATTATTACAAAGAAGACAGTGTAAAACATACAAATAGGGGGGCTAGCCCTAAAAAGACTCCATCATAGTTGTCACTGTATGTACAGACATTGATGCATATGTAATGTATATGAACAATTTACTCATAATACAACACAGCTGCATACCCGACACGTTTCTGGATTATGATTCCTTTTTCAAGGATGTATGAGTAGTATAATCAAAGACAACACTTCTATGAGATAGAAAAAATACATATAAGTACAGATTGTCAATGCTGGTGAGTATACGTAAATTATCTGTACTGGTAAATATGCAGGAAATCCTAACAGTGTCAAGATGGTACACTTACATGATGCAAAGAGTCACAAAATAGCCAGCATATAATAAAATCAATGTATTGCTATATCCATCCCAGTAAGTCAACAGGAGCAGTGGCCAAACAAGCGCATGCAGATGTCACAGACAATGGAGCCCAACAAGACCTGGCAGAGTGCCCAAGCGATGGCAGCGCAGCAAGAGCAGGAGCTATAAATTAGACCAAAAAAGGAAAAATAATAAGAAATGACAGAAAGATGAACTTAAATAAATATTATCTCATTTATAGATATATTGAAGCATGAGTACATTAGCAGCTATATTGGTTCAATGGGTATATACCTCACAAAAACTGGATCATAGCTGCAGCCATAGGTACAAATAGGTATATGGGGGGTTTCTTCTCCCTTTTCTCTGATGGGCATTGATGGGCACTAATTGGTGGCACTGATGGGTGGCACTGATAGGCACTTATTAGCAGTACTGATGGGCACTGATGGATGGCACTGGTGGGCACTGATTATCTATCAGGTCCCATTAAGGGGGTTTCTTCTCCCTTTTCTCTGTTGTATCAGGGATGTGGGTCTTATCCGGCACTTCCTCCATACACTAGCCATTTCTGTTTATAATGCCCATCAGTGCCTCATCATCAGTGTCACTTATCAGTGCCGCCTATCAGTGCTCATCAGTGCCACCTATCAGTGCCCAGAGACACTTATCAGTACTACCTCTCTGTGCCACCTATCAGTGCCCATCAGTGCCACCTATCAGTGCCCATAAGTGCCACCCATCAATGCAGCCTCATCAGTGCCTCCTGATCAGTGCCCACCAGTGCCACCTATCAGTGCCCATCAGTGCTGCCTCATCAGTGCAAATCAATGAAGCCCATCAGTGCAGCCTATTAGTGCCCATCAGTGCCACTTCATCAGTGCACATCAGTGAAGGAGAAAAATTACCTGTTTGCTGCAGTACAGTTATCATTCAGTGCCTGACTCGAAGGAAATACTCCACCCTTTTCTGAAAGAGTTCAAAGAATTTATATTTAAAGATGTCGATCTTCATTCTTTGTGTTCCACACTCAATAAATGCACCAGGGAAAAGTTGGATATCCTGCTGCTTTAGCTGTCTACAGATGAAACACCTGTAGTACCTGAATGTGTATTTGTAAAATCTATTATGTACAATGACAAAATATTTAAACTGCCAGAGGCTAATACATGACACTGGTGGCTAAAGGAAATAATGTCAAAATTCAGAAGACACCTGCTGCCTGCATCCTTCCTGTGAATTAAACATAACTTTGCATTGAGTAATCATATGTTAAATGCAAAAAAAAAAAAAAAAAAAGTTCAGCAATTTCAAACACATCAATCAAATCTTTTAAATCCTGGTTTGCATACATCAGCAATTTCAGAGGATGTAATCATTAATGTAAGGCAGTTCAGATTTCAGTGATTTTCAAAATCACACATTAATTATATAAACCAAGAGTACCAGTGCTACTAATCGTTATAGTAACAGCTGCAGTGTAAAACACAATCAGTGTTCTTTTATAGACGTGATCAAAGCTTCAAAAATTCAGATTGGGTATGATTTGTAAATCAGGGATTGGTGAGTAGATGGAGTAAGAATAATGTGCCTCCAGCCCAGTAGGGATGCCTGTATGGGGTAGGGAAGAGTTTCAGGTTCCACTGTTTCCAAGTGTTGCTCAAAAGGAGAAGTTGCAAGTTTGAGGTAGGAGAAAGGTTGTGCTCTATGTCAATCCATAGTGGAGGTGCTGTGGGGGAGAACCATTGTTTAAGTTGGTCTAGTTGTGCAGCCCCGTAATGGTCCTTGACATCAGGGAAACCCACTCCACCGCATGATTTGTGTTTAATTAGGGATAGATGGGAGCATCTGGCCATTCAAACGTTCCAAATATAGGTCCTGAGGACTTTGGACAGGGATGTTAGGTATTGTGCGGGGACCGGGATGAGAAGTGACCTAAACAAATAAAGGATTTGGGGAAGGATGTTCATCTTGACCGCTGCCATTCTACCACACCATGAGAGTTCACATTTGGCTATGTGTTTAATTTCCCATTTAATTTTGGAAAGTAGTGGTACGCAGTTGGCCGTCGCCAAGGAGGAGGTGGAGGACGTTAGTGTGATACCAAGATATGGGATTCCCTCATCAGCCCATTTAAATGGGAAACGACTTTGTAGTTTGAGTTTCGAGGGGGGATGGATTACCAGATCTAGAATCAGGGATTTAACGGTATTAACTTTATAATATGATATATGACTCAAATGAGGAAAAATCTGAAAAACCTCTGAAAGGAAGGAATCTGGGTTCGTTAGGAGTAGTATAATGTTATCTGCAAAGAGGTTTATTGTGTGGGTGTATTTATCAAGTTGGAAGCCCGTGATTACCGGATGAAAGCGGATTGCTTCGGCAAGAGGATCAATCACCAGTTTGAAGATGGAGGGAGACAGGGGGCATCTCTGCCTGGTCCCATTTGTGATGGAGAAGGAATTGGACAAAAGACCTGAGGCATTCACATGTACCAAAGGAGTGGAGTATAGGGCCAAAATTGCATTAAGTATAGTCCCACGGAAGCCAAAGTTTTCCAAAACCTTGGACATGTACAGCAAGTGAACTCTATCGAACGCCTTCTCTGCCTCCACTGAGAGAAGCAGAGAAGATGTTCCAGTTTTTTTTTAGCATAGTGGATAATGTTGATAATGCATAGTGTTGTGTCTGATGTCTGTCTACCGGGCACATACCTCATTTGGTCTTATGGAATTAGAGCGGATAGGACCGCCATCAGATGTTTCGCGAACACTTTGGCGTATATTTTCACATAGGAATTCAATAAGGAAATCGGGTGAAAATTTGCAGGAGTGGTGGGGTCCTTGCCCGGTTTGGGCAGGATGACCACTTGTGCTCTCAGCATCTCCGGGATAAGAAGGGATGATTGTGCTGCTTTAGTAAACACAGAGTTAAGATGAGGGTTTGGGTAAACAGCTTATAATACTCATTTGGTAGGCCATCAGGCCCAAGGGACTTTCCTGTGGGTAGTGATTGTATAGATTTGAATATTTCTAAGTCTGAGAAGGGAGCGTTAAGTTTAGAAAGTTACTCCGTTGCCAGGGAGGGGAGCTGTCGTTTGGACAAAAAGCTTTGGATGTCTGATGAGCAGGGCTGGGGAGTCCTCTCTGAGGTTGTAAAGTGCACTATAATAGTTGGCAAACTCATCAGGTATGGCTTGTGGGTTCTTAATCTTACAGTTGGAAGTGGGGTGTATGAGGCGGGAAATTCTGGTTTTGGCTTGGGTGGTTTTCAGTCTATTAGCTAGGTGTTTCCCAGTTTTGTTAGCATTGGCATAATATGTGAGTTTTAGGAAGCGGAGATCTCTATCAAATTGTTCCACGAGAAGGTCTATTAGTTTTCCCCAGAGGGTCGCTAGAGATGATGAGACGGAGGGAGTAGGGAGTTTTTTGTTGTTTTTTTTTTGTGTTTCAAGAGTGTGGATCTCTGCGAGGAGGCTATTTAGTTTGTGGGCGTGCTGTTTTTTACACCCTGTTGGATGCAGATTCCCCAAATGTGGCTATTCAATAAAGTGAATGAATCGGAGTAAGCGTTGTGGGAAAAGAAGTCCCGGAGATGCTGAGATATAATCTTAGATGTCTGGTCATCCTGTAACAGTTTAACATTACATCGCCACATAGGAGTTGTAGATAGGGGGTCCCGCTCCTTGATTACGATGGAAATGGCTGCATTGTCTGACCATGTTATCTCTTGAATTGAGTAGGAAGAAACCCTCTGGAGAAGCCATTGGTCAGTCACAAAAAGGTCAATACAAGAGTAGGAGTGGTGCCTAGAGGAAAAGAACGTATAGTCCCTTTCTCAAGCATGCTGGCATTCCCAGACATCATGAACCCTGCTCTTTATGGAATAAGTCCTGTGGAGATTGATGTCCTACTCTTGATGTTGAGCTGGAATCTAGATGAGGGTCTATGATTATATTAAAGTCCTCACATATCAGCAGTTGTCCGTATTTGATAGGAGAGATGAGTTTGAAGATTCTGCGTAGAAACCGTATTTGGTGCATTTTGTGGATGTAGATAGTAACAATGATGGGTGGCATAGAGCTAAAGTCCCCTGTGATGATTATGTATTTGCCCTCTTCATCCAGTAGACAGTGCTTGAGATGGAATGTCATAGATTTATTATGTCCAGGAGGACACCCTGATTCTTCTCAGATGCGCTAGCCAGAAAGATGTGTGGATACTTAGTCCTTATGTGTGAATTTGGGGGTTGCTTCCTTGTGGAATAGTGTTTCTTGAGTGCATAGTATATCTGCATGCACTGTAGATGCTTCTTTCCAGTGAGAAAACTTCTTGGCTGGGTGATTGAGGTCCATAACCTTAACAGATAGGTATTTCAGCGGCATTCGTAAATCACATTGGATGATTGGAGATGGTATGGGCAGTTGGGGGGATTTGGTCTACAGAGGGACATCTTGGGGTGACATTGTTGAATGAGAGAACCGGGCTTGCATTGTGTAGCCAGTAAAGTGCAGCAATAAACAGAACTTGGGGAGTGACAAACAACAGCAAAGGAAAAATCTAAGAAGGTGGCCCATACTGAGGGCCGTGTGCAGAAAAGAATCAGCTGTGATGAGGCTGGAGGGGGGAACCAGGGTGAAATAAAAAAAGGCCTATGTGAGGCCAGGGATGTTGTCGATAGGCAGACGTAGTAGTTCAGGATCCTCCAGAGGCTATCAGCTTTATAGAACACTTGCGAGAGACCTCTTGCCAATCTAGTTGCATTGTGCCAGGGTGTTCGCTACGCCAAGCTGCTGCCGGAGAGTCTGGTACTATGCCCTATTGTTTCAGGGTGAGCATACCTTCTTCCAGGGTGTTGAGGTGGATGGTGGTGCCATTGTGTGTAATTAGCAAGGTTGCTGGGTATTTCCACTTGTGTGGAATCATGTGATTTTGTTACTGTCGCAAAATGTTTGCAGCATTGGAGGGTATGTTGCGAAAGATCTGGGAGGAGTTGGACAGAGGCATAGAGTTATGGGAGGCCCTTGAGCTGGCAAATGGCAGATAGGATTTTTTCTTTATGTGGATAATGTGAATCCTCAATAGAACATCTCTCGGGATCTCCTGAGGAAGGAAGGAGGGTTTCGGTAGTCTATGTATTCTATCGATAAGGAGATCCATAGAGGATAGAGAGGGGACTAGAGTGGAGAAAAGGGTGTGAGCATATTGTATTAGCTTGTCAGATGGGACTGAGTACAGAACCCCTCTTATTTTGATATTATTCCTCCTGGACCTTACTCAAGACCCGCCACTTTTATTCTTCAAGCACATGATATTCACAGATTGAGCTGTATGAGCGTCTACCATGGTGTTAAAGGAGACAGATACTTCAGACATAGACATTTCAGCCCTATCCACTCTCTCTCCCAGATCCTGGATTTCCGGTTTGAATTGGTTAATACAGGAAAGCATATCTGAAGGGAGGGATGAGCATAGGGACAGGAGCATATCCTTTGTGTGTCAGAAACTGGTAGGTCTGTTGTGGGGAATGTAGCAAAGGGGTCTGTGTGAGTGGCAGGGCATGAGGCCTGTACAGAGCCTACATCCATAATGCTGACCAACTTGTTTCTTCCGGGAGACTCTCTGCAAGCCTTGGATTTTGCTGGGCTCCTCATGGAAGGAGTGGAGGATCCAGCTGAGTTTCCACTGCCTACTGGGGAGGGTGATGAGCCTTTTCCCCCTGTGGAGCTGCCTGGATGAAGCCTACCGTGTTGTGGCTGTGGGTCGCCGCTGCCACTTTGTTGGAGCCAGCGGCTCTGAGTGGTGAAGAACCCGGCCAGTTTGTAAGGTAACGGCGGGTCCTTTTTGTAGCGGGTTATGCCTGGTGGTGCGGGGAGTCACTCGGGCAGGAGGCGAGCAGACACACACAATCAGGGTTCTTGTAATTATTAAACCTCAGTACATAGTGCTCCGTTGTGTTATCCTGGTGATATTTTCTTCTATTGTGATACACCATAAATATTACCCATAAATTAACTGTAAAAAAACATATAAATTCATCATTCACATAAAATGCCAATGTGCAAAAATAATTTCAAACATCAAAAATACAAAAATTTGCCATATCTATTTTATCAGTGAACTTTAACATAAAAGTCCATATACAAAGTATCCAATTGATTTTCTATGCTTTGAGCACAGAGCACTTTGTAAAGAGACATCACTGATTAGTTTACAGGGGAACAGCATTGGAAAGCAGTTGGACACCTTGTATTTGGACTATTATGTTAGAGTTCACTAAGGAAATAGATATGGCGACTTTTTGTTTGCTGTTGGAAATTATTCATGCACAGGAGCACTTTATGTGAATGATGAATTTATATGTTTTTCACAGGTAATTTATGGGTGATATTTGTGGTGTATCACAATAGAAGATAATTTTATCAGGATAACACAATTGAGCGCTGTGTACTGAGGTTTAAAGTGGTTGTAAGGTCAGAAGGTTTTTTATCTTCAAGCATTCTATGCATGAAGATAAAAAACCTTCTGTGTGCAGCAGCCGCCCTCAGCCCCCCTAATACTTACTTGACATCCATCTAGATCCAGCGATGCTGCAGGAGTGTCTCGGATGCCTGGGACTCCCCTCCTCATTGGCTGAGACAGCTGCGTGGTGCCATTGGCTCCCCCTGCTGTCAATCAAAGTTGGTCACCCAAAAAGGAGAGAAAGGGGGTGGGGCCAGGCCACGGCTCCGTGTCTGAATGGACTCAGGAAGCTGTGGCTTGGCTTGGGTGCCCCCATAGCAAGCTGCTTGCTGTGGGGGCACTCAACAGGAGGAAGGGGCCAGGATCACCGAAGATGAACCCGAGAAGAGGAGTACCCGGGATGCTCTGTGCAAAACCATTACACAGGGCAGGTAAGTATACAATTTTGTTATTTTACCTTAACACAAAACGAGACTTTAGTATCACTTTAATATTTATGATTTTGTCCTACTTTGTAAAAGTAACTAATTATTTGTATTGAATATTTTGCTTTCAAGGAAAACAGGAAAATCATATACAGATTCTGTTCACTGATCATGAATCATGTATAATTACTCTGTTGCCCAACTTATGGCCTCTTTAAACCAACCTGGTTCTCTGAGGGGGTGTTAAGTGCAATAATATTGTTTAATACACTTTTTTTTGGGCTATATATACGCCACAATGAAGCCATAATTGTGCATGAAGCATTTTCAGCAGTGCAGCATGCCACAATCAAAGTGCGCTGGAAAGGTGCATTACCGCATCGAAAAAGTGTGAATGGGCCTATATGTGCTAGTGCTATTAAACCTTTCGCTGCCACCGGCATAAGGTATACATCGGAAGCAGTGGGGGTATTTACACACACTCCTCGCTATAGCAACTAAGAGTGTGTACACTTGGCAAGCCAACTGTTGGCTTTTTAAAGGATGTGATTCCTTACAGATCACTTCCACAATCATTGAGAAGTGCCATCCCTCCCTTTCGCGCACAACCCTCCACTAGTATCTAGGCTCTGCTGTCCCACCTGTGAGCTCGGAATAGTGGAGGATGGAGTGGAGGGTGTGAGAGCAGAGGGAGCTCAGTGAACATCCATTCTCTGGTCCTCCTTCTAGTGAGCAAATCCCAAAGAGAAGAGCATTTCATATCTTCCAGGTTTAGAGCTGTTATTCCTCAACTGCTGTGGCCAGGGAAGCAGCTAATCAAGCATGATCTGTGCTTGATTAGCTTTAGTGGAGTGCTAATAGACAGCTGATGTCTTCTTAAATAGAACCTGTCACCAGAAATATGTTATTGCATAAGTGTAAGCTGTATATGTGATAGCAATAAAATTAGGTAAAATAAGAACACTCTGATATAGGTAGTTTTTTATATGGGAATAGCATTACCAATTGGTATTTAAATATATGAACTGTTTCCCTTTACTAATATGTAATTCTGGCATACTAAACCACAGAGCATACAGTGCATATCAAAAATACATATAAAATAAATTAGAATAGAACCTAAATTCATATAAGTGAAATACATAGTCCGTGAAATATATTCTTATAGTGTCCCGAAAAAATTAATTCTACAAAAGTTCAATCCAGTTTATTTTTGGGACGCTAGGCTGCATTCACACCTCTGGCGTTTTGAATCGCGTATTTGCTACGACTCACGCAATTTCAAAGTGCTCGGATGGGAATGACAACTCGCAGAATGCACATTTGAGATGCAATTCCTTTGAAAGGCACCTAAAATTGCGCTGCAGTTCTGCCGCGATTTACGTGTGCTAAGTCGCACTGCAATCGCAGCAAACTTCATTCCTTGAAGCATGTTGCCCAAAAGTAGCTTCTAAAGTTTTTTTGGGTGACGAGCTTCACGTGATGCAGTTTGCCGCAATTGAAGAGCGATTTATCGTGCGATATTTGCGGTACAACGCACCATGAGTTTTAGCTGCCATTCAAATGAATGGCATCTCAAATGTGCGTTCTGCGATTTGTCATTCATACCTAGGCGCTTTGAGATTGCTGAGCTGTGAATGTAGCCTAAGAATATATTTTACAGACTATATATTTCACTTAAGTTGTATTCCAATTGAGTTTATATGTATTTTTGAAATGCACTGTTTGTGTTGTGGTTTAGTATGTAAAGAATTGAAGAGGTGTATAACTCTTTGAGTAGCAGCAAAAGAGGTAGGGGTACACCTGTTATGATTTTTTAGCACAAGTTTTTTGATATTCAAAGTATTTACATTTGTCAAATTGTTATAAAATGTTTATATGGAATCCAGATTATGGAAATGCAATGTATAATTTCTGTATTCTTCATAGCTCTGAAGCCAGAGGGTGGGGTGTGTGTGCGGCTCATAACAATTCCACTTAAGTAATACATATTTCAAAAACAAGGGAGTTGTTCTGATAATCACTTGACATGATATTGTATTATTATAATTAAAATAAAGAGGTATTGGCAGGTGTTATTCAAGGTACAAAAATATACCACTCATCCATTTATTTGTGTTCTCTACTGCTGCAATGTCATTATATTATTTATTGATCTTTTCATATTCGGATGCCTTTACTTATTTCCAAAATGACTGTTTTGAAGAACTGCCTCCATATTTCATTCTGTTTCCTGTATATTTTAGAGTCACTGCTAGTGTTCTGATAACATCATCCATACATTAATACTGCACAACATAATGGGACTGATTAGTCTATGCACTTATGCTGGTGTAGCAATGTCCCCGTAGGGATTGCTGTATGATGACTTGTTGGGTCTCCTCTGATTATCCGGTACACAGTCACTTAGGGTACAGTTCACACGTTTGTCCTTACTCCCAATGGCTTGTTGCTCAATAAACAGTCCAGGGGTATTGGTTTTTAGTAATAATTGTGGAACTTGGATGGGAGAAGGGAATAGTGCGATACTCAAACTGTACTTATCCTTATCGACTGTACTCATATACAGTTGATAAGGATAACTCTCACTTGGCCTCACCAGGTTTGGAAGCAGTCACACTGCTTTAGCCATACTGCCACTTGTATGGAAAGGGTTAAGTCTCCTTGCTCTTTCTCCAGCAATAGACTTGGTGAACTACATTATCTTCAGGATACTCTCTAGCAACCCCTTTACTGACACCCGTCCACTGACTCTTCTAGCTGCAGGGATGGCCCCCCTCAGGTCAGGCTCCTTGACACAGGTCTGTACTCACTGTATGCAGAATCAAATCCTTCCAGTGTCTCCCTTCCAGTCAGCTCTGCAGGACTTCCATGTTCAGTTCCTCTCTAACTCTTTAGACTCTCAGGTTGACTACCTGAGGCTGCATAGCAACTTCTACAGAGGAGGAAGCAGCTGCCCCCTCCCTTCAGGACTCCGCTCTCCAGCTGAAAGACCCTGAGCACATGTGCTCCTGGCACTTAAACAGTATCCCAGCATGCACCAAGGCATTTTGCTCTGCCAAATCACCAGGGCTGTACTAAACGCATGTGCACTCATTTCTCAGGTTTCCTCCCACTGTCCAATATGCCTCCCTATTGGACCAGTGTGAAACACTCTTTGGACAGACTGAGTTGCACCTGACCATATTGAGCAGACCTCACTAGTAGATCCTGCTCTCTGGTAGGCAGAGGACAATATAAATTTACCTGCAATCCTTCTGGTAAGCAGAAAGGATTCAAAACTATACTCTCTCTCTAGCACCTACCTAGGACGGTTCTACACTGGTGCAATAAGTATGGGTGGACAAGTAGATTGCATTCTCACAGTACATACCTGAACCCACAAATACAAAGGCTCCAGCACAATATACCGTATAAAACAATGATTTGTTATGGAGTGTGTGTTTCAGTGTCTGGGTGTATGCAGGCTAACCAGTGGCATGTCTAAAATAAATGCTTTTAATCTGTTTTGCCACAGTTAAGGCACTTTCACACTGATACGGTGCAGGTTTTTCACACCGCATGTGCAGCACAGTGTAACCACGGTTTTGGTGTGGGTTAGCTATGCTTTGCCATGAACTTCCATTGTGTCCAGCGTTTTGGCACGCTTACTGAAAATGCATCAAAACTCATGTGTGCAGGACTTTTGGTGTACCTTTAGAAAGCACATCAAAATTGCAGGATATAATGAAGTCTATGGCAAAGCATAGCTAACCCGCACCAAAAATAGCGGGTACACTGCGCTGCACCTGCAAGTCTTGGAAAACTGCACCGCATCAGTGTGAAAGAGCCCTTAGGGTTATGTGTACATCTTATGTAGGAACAAAACCTAAACAGAGATGTGTGAAATCGTAAGGCAGTGCTCCTCAAAGAGGCAAGGATTCTTTAATTTCTTGTTTACAGCATTTAGAGAATCAGCTTAAAGGGGTTGTAAAGGTAGAAGGTTTTTTTTAAAAAAAATTTAAGGCATTCTATGCATTAAGATAAAATTCCTGTGTGCAACAGCTCCCCTCAGCCCCCCTGATCCTTGCCTAAGGTCCATCTTGATCCAGAGATGTTGCACAAGAGACTCGGCTGTCCGGGACTCCCCTCCTTATTGACTGAGACAGCAGCACGGTGCCATAGGCTGCTGCTCCTGTCAATCAAAGTCAGTGAGTCAATAAAGAGAGAAAGGGTGCAGGGCCGGGCTGGGCCATAGCTCCACGACTAAATGGACACACAGCAGCGGCTCAGTTTGGGTGCCCCCTTAGCAAGCTGCTTGCTGTGGGGGCACTCAACAGGAGGAAGAGACTAAGGGAACCAATGAGGGACCAGAGAAGAGGAGGATCTGGGCTGCTCTGTGCGAAACCAACTGCACAGAAGAGGTAAGTATAAAATGTTTTCTATTTTTAATGAAAAAAAAAAAACGAAACTTTAGTATTACTTTAACAATTTTTGAATATCATTTTAATGAAAGAAAAGGTAAAAACAATGCAAAAATATTTACAGAAAAAAACTATTACAAAAAAGACAATATGCAAGAGCAAAATCCCAGGGATTACGTTTGAAAAAGCACCAAACAAAGTTTGCCTGGTCTTGAGTTTAGAGTCCAATTTGATATGTTAGGCTTCTTGCCTATATTAGGCTTCTGTCACAAATATCCTGAGTAAAAAACACAAGTTATGTTCTTTAACCACTTACCGACCAGACTTTTTCTGGCACATCCTCTCCGTCGGGTAAGAAGAACTTGTACTCGGCTTTTTGTAATCATGCAGCGCTAAACACAGCCACTCCGATCCTCCCGATCCTCTCCATTCTGCCCCCCGCTGAGACAGAAGGAAGCAGACCGCTTCGGCGGTCCAGATTTTAATCCGTGTATACACACACACATATATGTATATATACACATACACACATATAGGTGTGAAAGTAGCAGAACCCTATGCCTGCGCTAATGAAATTATTTGCAGGCATAGGGCTCCGCTCCTATCATACCTTTATGTGTGTATGTGTATATATACATATAAGTGTATGTGTATATATACCCCTATACAGAAGTTCAGATGTTATGCCTGCCTCCAAAGACACCCAAAAAATGCCCAAAAAAACGCCTGCAACAAAAACGCCTAGGTGTGTTGTTGCAGGCGTTTTTTTGGGCATTTTTTAGGCATCTTTGGAGGCAGGCATAACATCTGAACTTCTGTATAGGGGTATATATACACACACACATATATGTATTTATACACATACACACATATAGGTGTGATAGGAGCGGAGCCCTATGCCTGCAAATAATTTCATTAGCGCAGGCATAGGGTTCCGCTACTTTCACACCTATATGTGTGTATGTGTATATATACATATATGTGTGTGTGTATATATACCCCTACACAGAAGTTCAGATGTTATGCCTGCCTCCGAAGACGTCCACAAAAAAGCCCAATAAACGCCTGCAACTAAAACGGCGGGGGTGTGAAAATAGCGGAGCCCTATGCCTGCTCTACTGCAATTCTAATACAAACAATCTGTTTTTTTTTCTGGTTATGGACATGCTACAGAGCTGAAACTTCACAGGTACACTTTTTAGACCCCCCCCCCCAGACACTAAATCCAAAGAAATCTCTTTTTTTTTTCAATAATTTTTTCAATAATTGGCCCTCTATCAAAAACGACAATTTTTAAGAACTTTTTTTTGTGTGATTAATAGTCCCTGGGGCATGACCCAGAACCCTAGGCACTTTTTAGGGGCATTTATTGGGTTTTAGGGCTTCAAAATGTTGTTTTTTGATTACCGAAGCTCGGGTCCCATTGATTTCAATGGGGTTCTGGAATCCGGACCCGAACTTTCGGGAAATTTGGGTGTTCTGGTCGAACCAAACTTTTCAAAAGTTCGACCAGCCCTATTAGCCACCTGCCTTTCTCCCTCTCCACGGGGAGATCGCGAGTGACCGGCGGACTCGGGTCCGCCGGTCATTCACGCGGACTGTTTAGGGAACGAGCGGGGGCAGGAGCGCGCCTCTGGCGGCACGCGCTCGCCCCCTAGAGCCTCACAGGCGAACGATGTAGTACTACGTCACTTTGCCTGTGAGGGGCTGACCGCCGCAGTAAATAGTTGTGCGGCGGTCGGCAAGCGGTTAAACACCTTTATACAGGTTATCTGTTTAGAGTTACAGAGGAGGTCTAGTGCTAGAATTATTTCTCTCTCTAACATTCACAGCGATACCTCACATGTGTGGTGCGAATACTGAATGCGTGCACAAATTACATATGCGTTCGCTTCTGTGCGCAAGTACGGAAGGATAGGGGCGCTTTACATTTTTTTTTTCTTATTTATTTTACGTTTTATTTTTTATTTTTACACTGTCCCTTACATTTTTTTTTTTTTAAATCCCTTTTTTCTTATTACAAGGAATGTAAACATTCCTTGTAATACTGAAGAAATAAGGATGATAGGTCCTCTTTGTAGGGACATCTGGGGTCATAAAGAGAAGCTTCGAAACCATTCCAGTGGCTCGTGAGTGGGTCGGAACAGTTTCATGAGAATGAAGGTCCCTTGAACCACTTTAGGGATAGGGAGTCTTGACTGATGGAAGCATTGCATTACAGCTGGCATTGATCCAAACCAAGGAGGTTAAGTGGTTCCATTAGGATTGGCTACGAGGACACGAGGAGATGGGCCGGAGCCTGAATTCAAGAAAAAAGGCTACGCTGAGGCATGTCCCTCTGACCTGAGGAGATCCAACTGACAGAAGAGTTGCCTGCCCACCCACCCACCCAGCTTTATTGGTGGCTTTGACCTTACCAGCAATTGATGTTGTTGTAACGGGCTATGCTCTTAAGTTAATGTCTGGGGTCAGTCTAATGCCTGTCTGGCACTGGAGGTAAGGTCAAGCCTCTCAGACTATGCGAGTTTATGGTTTATGGGTGTTTACAGTATTTCTGTGACAGGCGTTGGGTATTTGCTACGTTTGGAAAAGTTAAATAAAGCTGTGACCTTGCTCTTTTTCCAATTTAATCAGCTTCTGTGTCATTTTTGGGCAAGGTGATAATCTGTTAGTTGGTTGTATGAGCAAATGCTTCTCCGCAGTCAACCTGGCCGCCAGCTGCAAAAAACAATACCAGGATTGTGGCTGATATCTTCAGCCATAATCCTGGTAAACCACTTGCAAACTGCAATGTATACATACATATTGCGGTCGGCAAGTGGTTAAAGACCTAGGATACATGTGTAAATGTGCATATACATATACACATGTAAAATTCTTCACATTTTCTAGCTGCCACCAGTTTCGCAATTACTATGTTTATACCCTTTTATTTTCCCCATGTCTACATCATCATTCTCCAATGTAACATCCTAGAGATATAGTGTAAATACTGCATATGTCGATGTTGTGTCCATCCAACATGTTTCTTGGAGCAAAGTCCACTTTTTGTATATTCCATTAGCAACATGCACATACCTCTTCACATTACAATGTTCATCTACAGTTTGTATATATTGTAAACCGGAGCAAAAAAAAAAAAATTGTAAAAACATGAACATTTTTTTTATCCCTATCCCATCCCTATGTAACCTATCTTACATTAGCTGTGAAGAATTGTATGCAACTTAAGTCTCGGATCACACTATTGGGATGTTAGACATTGCATATGATTCACACCGCATTGCTGTACAGATCACATGCAATATGTGTGCAATGGGAATTCAGCCATACAAACATGCGATCTGATTCCTGCACCATTTGGCAGTTCGCACTGCGATTTGCGAACCGATCTGTGGGTGTCATTAATTTTATGTAGCGGACTGCCATTCTTTGATAATGCAGATTTACCTTATGATCCTTCAGACTGTTTCCGTGTACCTTTAAGACTGCTTTCAGAAGAGATCAGCCTCCCACAGGAAGTAGAAGAGGTGGATTGTGGGAAATATAGTTCTACAGTGAGAGCAGACTATTATCTGGATAGCCGAAGGAACTGTACTTCCAGGGAGCAATGGGGAAGTGAAGGACCATGGGAGAGCCTATGAACCTATCTGCTCCACAGTGTGAGCTCTCTCTTGCTTCCGGGACTCAGCGAGTACAGACCAGCCTGGGAGGTTGTTCTTGGGGTTGAAAGGCAGAGTGCGGGACCCATTATACCTAAGCGGGTCCTGCGGGTGTAGCGCTACATTTATATTGACACCCACGGCGGTTCGCATAGGGCAGTGTGAACTGCCTGCCAGGGACATGCAATGCAGGAACCCGCACTGGAATTGCGTTGGTTCCCGCATTGCAATAGTGTGAACCCTGCCTTACTCTAAGACTCACAGATGTACAGTATATTGTAACATCACAAACCAAACAGACATTTTACAACCACTATTAGCAGGACTGGATTAAGAGACATCCTGCTAATGGGCTTTACTATGTGCAATTTGTTTTTTCCAATGAGATACCATTATATACAACTCAGCTCAGATCATGTACTATGCAGGATTTATGATCCTGCTGGAAATTTTTGTTTATTGCACTTAATTGCTGGAGCTGGTTGCAGTCTAACATGGGGGTTGTCCAATATAGTCTGTGGCTTATAAAAGTTGTCACCCCTTGCTGAAGCACAAGCAATGTTCAATATTAGAGAAATGAGGATGGCATGCTGTGTGGTTACACACTGAACCTCAGTACTGTCACAATACCCACTGTGGTCATGGCTATCACACATACATTTTCATATACTACTGCCAATATTCTCAAAAAATGTTTACAGGCACTTTTTTGTCTGTAGGTGGCGTATTATTTAAATTAGGGGCGGGACATTCATTTGTGGGAGCTAAAAAAAGGTGATGTGTGAAAATGGGTGTGGTTTTAATTACAGTAAATAATGGGAGTGGCTTGAAAGAAAGAAAGAAAAAGAAAACAGGAAGGAAAGAAGGAAAAAAAAGAAAGAAAGAAGTAAGGAAAGAAGGAAGGAAAGAAGGAAGGAAAGAAGGAAGGAAAGAAAGAAGGAAAGAAAGAAGGAAAGAAGGGAGGAAGGAAAGAAGGAAAAAAGGAATGAAGGAAAAAAAGAAAGTAAAAAAAATAGAAAGAGATGGATGGAGGGAGGGAGGGAGGGAGGGAGGGAGGGATAGAGAAAAAAGAAGGAAAGAGGGATGGAGGGAGAGAAAAAAGGAAGAAAGAAAGAAGGAAAGACAAAAGAGGGATGGAGGGAGAGAAAAAAAAGAAAGAAAGAAAGAAAGAAAGAGAAGATAAGAAAGAGAAGATAAGAAAGAAAAATAAAGACGATGGAGGGAGGAAGAGAAAAAGAAAGAGGGATGGATGGAGGGGGAGAGAAAGAGACCGAGCAGCTGCTGCTGCATACTTCATACAGGTTTGGCTACACTTTGTTCTTTACAGATAATTAATAATAGCCATTATCTATATTTCATGGATTGTCTAAGAACTTTGGTGGTTGATGAGGTGATCTTTAGGCTGAAGTGTCCAATTACTGAGAAGACTGTTCAGGTGATATCCACATTGAAATTCTAAGGACTTTATACTTTAGATTTTGTGGACTTTCAACCTTTCATTCATGAACTCTAAATATATTCAGTTCACATAAGGTGCGCTTAGCCATACCTGCATTGGCAGTATATACAGTATGTGCTCTTGGCCAAGATTTTAATTCTTTGTGGTTTTATAGATTATTGAGAAATAAAGTATACTTTTGACTACATGGTTCATATCCATCTTTGTGTGGCACACGACATAATGTCTTTAATTATATGTTCGGGGTTGGTAGTCAAAGTCAAGACTTTTTTTTAAACAGTTGTTAATTCGGTTGCTTCGGTTACTCCCCCTAATACCCTAATACTCTAATATTTGTGTATATATGTATATATATATATATATACTATGGGATTTTTTTGAGAAGGACCTTGAGGACTTCTTTATTTGTTGATACCCCTCTGGCAGTACACAAGGTGGGCAAAAAGTCTTCTCATCAATAGAGTTGGCCTCTGGCAGTCCCAGGAAGGCCAGCTAAAAGTCTCCCACTTGGGATGATGTCTGCAAGTACTGTTTCTGAACCTCAGGGCTCAGCTGCAGTCGATCACTGGGTCAGCCTCTGTCTTTCACTGGTGCTCAGCGGTAACAGAACTCACAATCTCTTACCAGGTCTCAGTCCTAGTTTCGTACCAGAACAGGATAGCAGACCAGAGGATAACTTGAACTATAGCTCTGCAGTAGTAGCACAGTACACACAGCATGTCTTGGCACAGTCTCTAACAACTGCAGCTTTTGGCTCTCTAAATCACATCTCACACAGTGCAGCTCGATCCTGGACAGCAGCACAGCATCAGCATGCTTTGGGGTCTCTTAAAAAACTCTGTCTGGGAATATTGAAGCTCTTTCTCTTCCCCTGCGCAGCTTAGCCTTTTTGCATACCCGGAGCACACACTTACATAGTTACATAGTTAGTGAGGTTGAAAAAAAGACATCAGTCCATCCAGTTCAACCTATGATGTGTGTGTGTGTTTGCTGTTACCCAAACATTGTATACCCCTGCATGTTGTGGTCTTTAAGGTGCCCATCTAATGGTTTTTTGAAACTATCGATGCTCCCTGCTGATACGAATGTTTGTGGAAGAGAATTACACATCCTTACTGCTCTTACAGTGAAGAACCCCCTATGTACTTTAAGGTTAAACCGCCTTTCCTCTAGTTTTCCTGAGTGGCCACGTGTCTTATTGTATTTCCTTTCTCTGAATAGTTTGTTCCTTATGCTAGGGTTGCCAGTACAGTATTTGTACATTGATATCATATCCCCCCTCAAGCGTCTCTTCTCCAGAGAGAATAAGTTCAGTGCTTGTAGTCTTTCCTCACTTGCACAGTTTGCAGGTCCCAGACCACTTTCTGTCCCCTAGGCTGTGTATGATATGTGCGGCTTATCATTCAGCTGAGGCGGCAGCCATCAGGAATCCTCATAGGCCGTCCCAGGCTGTGGCAGCAACCAATCAGTGTCCTTTCCTGTGTTGGTTTCCCTGTGCTGTTCATCATGCAGGAAGGGAGAGACAAGCTAAGCAGGACAGTGCTTATATGTCTGCTGAGCAGCCAAAAAGTGCCTCTACACATGCACTAAACTACCAAATATATTGGGATGCCTACCTTCATATGCACTTTAATTGCATCCTAGTCCTAGTCTGTAAGGTTCAATATTGAGTTGACCCACCCTTTGCAGAAATAACAGCTTCGACTCTTCTGAGAAGGCTGTCCACAAGGTTTAGAAGTGTGTCCATGGGAATATTTGACCATTCTTCCATAAGTGCATTTGTGAGGTCAGGCACTGATGTTGGAGAGAAGACCTGGCTCGCTGTCTCCACTCTAATTCATCCCAAAGGTGTTTTATCAGGTTTAGGTCAGGACTCTGTGCAGGACAGTCAAGTTCCTTCACCCCAAACTCACTTATCCATGTCTTTATGGACCTTGCTTTGTGCACTGGTGCGCAGTCATGTGGGAACAGGAAAGGGATATTCCACAAAGTTGGAAGCATTTAATTTCCAAAATGTCTTGGTATGCTGACGCCTTAAGAGTTCCCTTCATTGGAACTAAGGGGCCAAGCTCAACCCCTGAAAAACAACCCCACACCATAACCCCCCTTCACCAAATGATTTGGACCAGTGTACAAAGCAAGTTCCATAAAGACATGGATGAGTGAGTTTGGGATGGAGGAACTTGACTGTCCTTACCTCAACCTGATAGAACACCTTTGGGCTGAATTAGAGTTGATACAGTCAGCCAGGCTTTCTCTCCAACATCAGTGCCTGACCTCACAAATGCACTTCACGAAGAATGGTCAAACATTCCCATAGGCACACTCCTAAACCTTGTGGACAGCCTTACTAGAAGAATTTAAGCTGTTATAGCTGCAAAGGGTGGGCCAACTCAATATTGATCCCTACGGACTAAGACTGGGATGCCATTAAAGTTCATGTGCGTGTAAAGGCAGGTGTCCCAATACTTATTGTAATATAGTGTATATTATGCTACACGCACACCAGGCATTTAGCCCATGTGCATCAAATACCAGTGTTTTTGTGCACCTTGGAGGCACAGGTGCGGGTGCAAAATAGGTGCAAAATTAATGACAGGAGGAAATATGCAGTGTCTAGAAGGGGCGAGATTCTGTATTGAGTTGTAAGGCCATATACTTTCGGGGACGTATGCCTCGGCTGTAGAATTCTGTGTTCAGGGCCACATGCCCAGGATGCAGGAACTCTACGTTCAGGGCCATATGCCCAGAAAGCAGAAACTCTGCATTCTGGGCACACATCTCTAAATGTATATATATAGCCCTAAAAATAGGTGTTACACAGTACAATGCGCAGCCACCACTGTACTGCATCACAGCACAGCTGTGCCTCCCAGGTGGAGCAGGGTAAGTTCTTGTGGGCTAGGCTATGCCCTTTGTATAAGGTCACTGACTTGCACATGGGGTACCTTTACTTGAGCCACGCTCATGACCTGTTAGATGATAAACATGAATGAACTCTAATAAACTCTGTACTAAACATTACCGCAGTTACTAGGACATTTAGGAGGGACATGCAGAGACAATGCCCTCTCCACCAGCCCAGTGTATCACTGCTACCTCACTCCCCTCAATGGTATGGGGTTCCGCCATGTATCTAGCGAGGGCTCCATCTGTGCACTTCACTTAACTCTTTCTCCTCCATACCTATGTACAGAATGAGAGCCCTGGTGGTGCAAATCTGCTCCAGTTGCTATGGAAGATGGACTGTGGCCAAAAGAGTGGCGATAACATCTCCCTCGCCTGTCACATGTGCACCCTTACGACAGGCTGCTAAAGAGACCTTCGTTACCCTTGGTAATAACTTTTGTCTTCACACTGTATGATTTCTTGTACTGATGTCTTCATTCCCCAGTGTCCTTAGTGACCTGAGCTGTAGACTATATGTACCGGTTACTTACATTGCACTTCTTTAGTAACTTCAGACAAGGCAAAGGCAAAATTTCAATAATTTTACTTGAAAAATAAATTACCATCATGACAACGACAATCGACAGTCCAGGATAAACTGCAGACATTCTCTAACTTCCCAAGTACATAACTACAGGCTTGTAGCTGCCCCAGTATACCTGTTCAAACAAAGTCCATATCTGGAATTTCACCCCATCTTCAGCAGGATATGGGCCATCCAGACCTTGGCAATGGCACCAGGCAGAGCAACCCTCTGTGTGTGTGTGTGTGTGTAGGTCTCCCCTCTCCTGTCCCCAGGATCTAGATCTTTGTCTTATTTATATACACAGGACCATAGGGTTGGACACAAGAGAAACTCACTAAGAAAGAACCGGGAGTACAGTTGACTCCTAACTTTCTGCAGGTGCAACAGTGATCACTACCTGTCTATAAGCATGCATGCTCAAATTTTTCCTATGTGTATTAATGCCAATACATATGCCTGGTGCAACTGGGTTGGTATTGCTTAGCAACCTAAAGCCATGAAATTCTTTTTTTTTTTTCCAACTTTGCAAAAACGAAAAGGGTTTAGGAATCATCTGCAGATACAATGTCAGCTGCTTGAAAATCAACTTAATTTACAAAGAATTTCAGACCCAGCAGACTGTCATACTCATTTTTGCCCACTTTATGTTGTTGCAGTAAAAATATTTAATAACTGTTATGTGTTCACAGTTAGAAAGAGGAAGAATGTAGCACGTTATAAACAAAACCGTGCATTTTCCAAAACCGAATAAAAGAAAAGAGTGATTTGTAAACCTCTCTAAATGCTGTTTTTCTAAGGTTGCATTGAGGACTATGGTTGATTTGTAAGAGTCTATTTAGCTCTGATTCCCCTAGAAAGCTAATGACAACACGGCTGTATTATTATTGGAAGTGTCACTAGAATACGAAGCAGGGCATAGCAGGGTTGTTTGAAAGTATCATGGGTAAAAAGAATTGAAAACAAACAAAGTTCAGATTGCTGTGCACACATTATTTTGTTATTACTGCTATACTCTACCAGATCTTTAAAAATGTTCTATTTTCTTTAGCTATCCAATGTCTACTATCAGCATAAAGAAACACGCATTCCTACAGTGGGCTGAGCCCAATCTGTTTACAGAAGATGGACACTTTGGACAGCAAACGCAAGGACAAAGCTCAGTGTGAAAGCAGTAACAAACATAGAAATTTGCAGCTGAAATTACTAATATAATTTGAAGATGTCTTTTAATTAGGGATGATCAAACCATGCAAAATCCAGTTCACAGGAGGTTTGGTTAATCCAGGAAAAAAATTGGCTAAACTCAATATGAGCACCAAACCCTACTGAATGTTATTTTTTCTAGCGTTTTTAAGACCAATTTACTCATTTTTGCTTTTAAAAAAAATGGCCTAGGTAGCTGGGCTCTGCCATGGGGATGTGTACTAACTTGCCGACTGCCTAATGTACTTTTACTGCGGAAAGTCGGCTCCCTGTACACTGTTGCGTGCAGGGGCTCCAGGGGGCGTGCGCGCGCGCTGTCGGAGACACAATCGTGCGCTGATTGGCTAGAGGGGAGCTAATCAGTGAGTCCAGTGGACCCGATATCTGCCAGCCACACAAGATTGTTCCCGAGAGACACAGAACGGCAGTCTGCCTATGTAAACAAGGCAGATCACCATTCTGACAGGGGGGAAGACAGAGATCTTGTGTTTCTACTAAGCAGGAACACCTATCTTTGTCTTCTCCCAGTCAGAGAAACCCCCCCACAGTTAGTAAGAACTAACAGGGAACATGTTTAACCCTTTGATCGCCCCTGATGTTAACCCCTTTCCTGCCAGTGTCATTAGTACAGTAACAGTGCACATTTTTTAGCCCTGATCGCTGTAATAATGTCACTGGTCGCCAAAAAAGTGTCAGGTATCTGATTTGTCCTCCGCAATGTCGCAGTCCCACTATAAGTCATTGATCACCACTATTACTAGTAAAAAAAATTGAAAAAAATTCCATAAAAATATCCCATCATTTGTAGACGCACTACATAACTTTTGCACAAACCAATCAATACACGCTTATTATATTTTTCTTTACCAAAATATGTAGCAGAATAGATATTGGCTTAAATCTTTGAAGACATTTGATTTTTTTTATTGGATATGTTTTATAGCAGAAAGTAAAAAAAAAAAAAAACAGGTTTGAGGTCCCCCTAAAAATTCATGCCAAATCCTTATCTAGGCATTCACCCTCAGTGGATAGAAAGGGTAGGGCTGACTGTGGAAAATGTTTAATTTAATTTGGAAATCAAGGTCCTAGAGTCTGGAGGAATAGTGGAGAGGCACAAAATCCAAGTTGCATGAGGTGCAGTGTGAAGTTTCCACAGTCCCTGATGATTTGGGGAGCCATGTCACCTGCTGGTGTTGGTCCACTGTGTTTTATCAAGTCCAAAGTCAGCGCAGCCCTCTACAAGGAAATTCTAGAGCGCTTCCTACTTCCGTCTGCTGACCAGCTTTATGGAGATGCTGGTTTCATTTTCTGTCAGCATAAAGAAACACCGCATTCCTACAGTGGGCTGAGCCCAATCTGTTTACAGAAGATGGACACTTTGGACAGCAAACGCAAGGACAAAGCTCAGTGTGAAAGCAGTAACATACATAGAAATTTGCAGCTGAAATTACTAATATAATTTGAAGATGTCTTTTAATTAGGGATGATCAAACCATGCAAAGTCCAGTTCACAGGAGGTTTGGTTAATCCAGGAAAAAAATTGGCTAAACTCAAAATGAGCACCAAACCCTACCAGGAAATTCCCTCTGCTGACCAGCTTTATGGAGATGCTGGTTTCATTTTCCAGCAGGATTTGGCACCTGCCCACACTGCCAAAACTACCAATACCTGGTTTAATGATCATGATATCCCCATGCTTGATTGGCCAGCAAACTCGACTGACCTAAACCCCATAGAGAATCTGTGGGGTATTGTCAAGAAGAAGATGAGAGACATCAGATCCAACAATGCAGAAAAACTGAAGGCCACTATCAAAGCAACCTGGGCTTCCATAACACCACAGCAGTGTCACAGGCTGATCGCCTTCATGCCATGCCGCATTGATGCAGTAATTCATGTAAAAGGAGACCTGACCAAGTATTAAGTGCATACTATTCTGTACATGGACATACTTTTCAGTAAGCCAACATTTCTGTATTACACATCCTTTTTTTTTATTGGTCTTATGTAATATTCAAATTTTCTGAGATACTGAATTTTGGGTTTTCACTAGCTGTTAGTCATAATCATTAAAATCAAAAGAAATACATGCTTGAAATATAACACTCTGGGTGTAATGAATCTATATAAAATATATGAGTTTCACTTTAGGTATGCTTTTTTCATTGGTACGCTTACACCTTTGCATTACATCATGCCAAACTGTTTAAATATCATATCAATTTTAAAACTTTGATTTAGTAGGACATTTTTATTTTCTATTTTTTATTTGAACACCTCTATAATAGGACACATCTCCTCTCTTTATTTTCAAAGTGCTTGTTGAGTGCTGTACTCACTTTTGTAATTTCCTCATTCTCTTTGTGAGCAATAATTTAATCAATAATTTAAAGCAGAAGATTCATCCACTTCTCATCTGCACATTTTAGATCAGTTTTATTTCAACCAATGCCTTAGTCTAACAAGACTATATTCATTTTTTAATGCCAAGCTGATTTTTAAGTTCGTATAAGTAAGATGTTCTTCTCCAGCTCTTATCTATCCTTCTACTCATGTCCTGTATAGCTACTTTTCAATGTTAGATTGATGTAGCACTTTGCTTATAATGCAGATATGAATCAAAAAGTGTTGCAAAGAAGATAATGATAATAATAATAAATATGTGTCTGTCTTTTTAGTATCTAAACAATCTTTGGGAGTATGTATCCAATTTAAAATACATAATCCTTCCAATTTAAAGAGAACTAAATAAGGTGCATCAAAAATTCTAACACTGATGTGTTTTCACCAATTAGATGTTATATGAATTGAGTTTCTGTGTTTTAAACACCTAAGGATTATTTATGTTTAGATGCATGATATTTATCTGTACATCAATAAATTTATTTTATTATTTTGATGCACTTTATTTAATTCTCTTTAATTAGAAGGATTATGTATTTTGAGTTGGATACATACTCACGAAGATTGTTTAGATACTAAAAAGACGCACATATTTAATATTATTATCATTATCTTTTTTGCAACATTAACCTCCTTAGCGGTATTCCCGAGTGTGGCTCGGGGGTTAAATTTCAGTACCATTAGCGGTAACCTCGAGCCACACTCAGGGTACCACCAGGGAGCATCGCTGGATTCTGGAAGAGGTTACTTACCTTGTCTCCGGGATCCCGCGATGTGTCCCTACAGCATACGGCGGCCGGATCTTCCGCCCGATGCTGTGAGTCCTGGTTTCCGTCTCCTGCGACGTGACACTCGCAGGGGGGTGGAACCGGCGGCAAATTCAAATAGTAAAACACACAAACACACTGATATTTTGTAATCCTATTGGATTACATTACAAAATAAAATAAATTGACATTAGTTTGCCCCCCAGTGCCCTTTCCTGCAGTCTTACTGTACTTTATATATATATATATATATATATATATATATATATATATATATATATATATATATATATATATATATATATACATATATATATATATATATATATATATATATATATATATATATATATATATATATATATATATATATATAATATGTATGCACACACACACTATATATATATATATATATATATATATATATATATATATATATATTTATGTATACGTATATTTACATATATATATATATATATACACATATATATAAATATATATATATATATATATATATTGTGACAGGAAGTCAGGTAAATCTATGGGTGTTGTCACAGACGGGAGATACATTTCTGCTTGGTTTAGACAATTCACCAATTACTATAGGGTGTCGGCTGCAGAGGTAGGCAGGAAGGTGTATGGAAGTTGACAAACCTTCAGCTGTTCAGAATGAGGCAATTAAGGCCTCTATAATTTGTCCAGAGGAAGTCTATTGATTGCTGCCTCCTGAGGCTGTGTGAGTTGGGGAGAGCAATCAGATGAGAGACTTCTAAAGGTGAGGTGTTGAACTTTTTCTGTGTAAAGAAAACACCAATGGACATTTGAGTGTCTGCTGTAGGATCAGCAGTGTCTGCCCAACAGTAGGTTGGGAAGACTCCTTAGGTAGGTTCCTGTGTGTGAGAAGGTAGACGCCCACAGCGGCCAGGATTTATTTTGTGTTTTATTTTGATTTTTTTTTATGTTTTTGATGCATGCACTTGTTTGAAGAAATTGGAAGAATAAACCATAAACTGTTGTTTTCAACCACTCCTCGGCTATCTCCCTGTGTAACGAACCCCCCCAAAGGGGTCATCCACACCCGCTACCGAGCTAATCCCTCACAATATATATATACATACAGTATATATATATATATATATATATATATTTATTATATTATAATTTAGGATTTTGTGTTTCAAACTTTATCATACCCGAGATGTTATAAAGAAGAACGCACAGTAAAAAAAAATCATATGTAAATAGTTGGTTTGGACTGCTCGTCCTTAAGAATTACTAGCAAAATAATGGTACCGCTTTCAGCACCTAAAATCAGAAACAATCATACCGCCAGGGAGGTTAAGATACTTTTTGATTTGTATCTGGAATTGCCCATTATAAGGAAATCACCACATCAATTTTCTATCTAATTCTGTGTATACATGGGGGGACAAACTGTGCCGATGTGAGCAGCTGCTAACGACAATACAATTGGAAAAGCCAGGACCAAGGAGGAGGGTGATGGTTGTTTCTCCTCCTGTTGCTGAGGAAGGTGGTCCAGGTGGTCGGCCTAGGGACCAGGGGTTGAGCTGTGCTGCAGAAGGATCCAGTGTGTGCTGACCAAGTGGAGCTGCTAGGCAGAATACTTCTGGGAAAAACCATATCGTGAGTACTCAAGCATCTGCTCAGGGGTCTGCCTAAGAGAGGTGACCACTCCAGAAGGGGTCAAGGGGATCCAGAAGTCAGCTAACCCAGAGTTTTATAGTAAAGGGGGTGCCCAGTTGTTAAGCCCCGAAGACTAGAGGGTAAAAGGGGGCTCAGCAGTACAGTCTACAATTAAAGTCAGCTACCTCAGGAAGAGAGTAGGACTTTTTCACAGTCAAAGGTGAAATACAGTAAGTGGCCTAGCTGTGACTAGCTCAAACAGCATTAACCAGTGTCAGTCAGCATTTTTTGTACAGTCCCTGCCTTTTTGTGCATAGTTCAGTTATTGGAGTATCCCACTCATCCCTTCTCCTATCCAAGTTCCTAATAAAACATAAAAACCAAAGAAACTGAACTGGTCCTTGTGTGAGGTAAAAACACTTGGGAGTAGCGCTACATATATAAGAAAGAATTCAAAATGTATGAAGAAATGTGACTGTCCTCTAACTAAAATCTACGAATAGAGGAATGTTTCTAAAGACAAGTTGAATAAGGATAGCTATCATCCTGAATTATGTCTGCTGAAAATCTGGTTCTAGCACTAAAATTAACTTAAGGAACTACAGACAAAAATAACAAGATAAAAATTAATTCAATACTCAACTTCAATACAGAGATTTCCCTGCAGTACCTTTTTTTTTCAGCCACTAAATGTATTCAGTCTGATGGCCAGCATCATTCAACTCACGTTCTCTAAACCCAGGTTGTTTTGGATCTGCCCCAGTCTGTGACTGAACAGTGAAAGGAGAAGCAGCACAGTGATGAGCTCATCTCTGCTTTGCTTCTTGTCAGCACATGAATTGTTGCTGTTTCCGCTTCTAGTCCAACTCCACTGCACAAGGACTGCAAGAGGCCAAAGCCAGGTCAAATTCAGGTTCTTCAATTGCATTTAAAAAGTACATTTAATGATGCTATGTGAGTTACATCATTACATGAGTTAATGAATAGAGAGCTGCATTATTTGTGTCTTTTACATCTGAATAGAGTTAAGTTTCAACTTTATGAGATCAATCATTGAGCTCTAAAAGTATATTATTATAGTGGTTATTCATTTTATATAATACAATTAATTGCTTCTATAGTAAAGAGTCATTCAGCATTAATACATAAAGGTGGGCCTTTTGAGTCTGTATATACATTTCCATCATTTTAGCACATTAACTTAATTTACAGTACATAAAAAGTTTATAAAGAAGAAGAAAATGTCAAAGAGGGTATGCCAGAGCACTTTAGCCACAATGACAGCCCAACTAATGAAATGGGGGCTACCAAAAATAACAGTCCAGCTGTAGTCAAGTTACCTTCAACCCCAGAAGCACCTGTGCAAGTTGTTGCATGAAGGATTAATTGGTAGGTATATTCTGCACTATTGTCCATAAACACATTTATGAAAAAAGCACCATGCTCTAATTTTTGTACAAGCCTAATATTAACGTTGAACCAAAGAAAATATGATCCATAAAATAATGTGTTAAATTTGTACACCACAACCACTCCACCAATTACAGTGCCAGCATCAGCACCAGCAAATATTGGCATTTTTTTAATATATTAATTACATTTTGCCGCACTTAAATCCAAGAACAAAAAAATGCAGTGTTATGATGATAAAAACAATGAAATAATTTGTAGATTGTATCTGCGATAGGGCTGGAAACTTTTTATTCATAAATGAATGTCATAAAAAAGAATGTAAAAAGATCTGGTCCACAAGGGGTGTTCAACCACTAGATGTAAATGGTTAATATGTCTTTACCTGTCATCTATGTCAAGGTTGATAATCATTGCTTTATAGCACTCAAAGCTTTGATAGAAACTACAGTGGACAGAGATAAAGTCATTTTCCTAGAGATAATGCAAAATCTTTTCCAGAGACTCAGTAATTCTACCCCAGGCAGTTCAGATAGTTTCGACAAGCAAACATCACGCACAGAACTATTCCATGTTTATGTAATCTAAAACCTTATATTATATGTAAAAATGATACGCCCTTTGTATTTCACTCGAACAGGAGGAAGCTGACACACCTCGCTTACTGTAAAAATTGAACAGATTGCCAAATATTTACTCTACTTTAACGAAAGAATATCTTTGCTCTTTTCGGTCTTAAATGAAGTTTAGTATTTTTGAAAATCAGCAAATTGACTTGTTTGCGCTAGGGAAACTTCAAGTATTTTACATTTATGACATAAAATGACTTTATTTTGGTTTACTATTCTAGATGCCTTTTGGAGAAAACTTGACCTTGTCTTATCCATAGGGGTGATTAAACTCAATATCAAATTTTTAATGGGTCAGATCTTCTTAAA
>NC_138769.1:355350586-355373086 GCF_965119305.1 Pelophylax lessonae | reverse complement strand
CGGCGGACCCGATGTCTGCCGGTCACTCCGCGATCGTCGGGGGAGAGGGAGAAAGGCAAGCGGCTAGTGTAAACAAGCCGCCTGTCATTCTCCCCTGTGTAGAAACAATGATCATACGGTTCTACTATGTAGGAACGTTGATCATTGTTCCTACAGCTCAAGCCACAGCCAATCACAGTTAGAATCACGCCCCTAGGGACACACACAGCCCCTCCCTCTCAAATAAAGTTCACCCCTTCACCGCCAGTGTAATTTTACAGTAACAGTGCATATGTATAGCACTGATTACTGTAGAAATGTCACTGGTAACCCCAAAAGTGTCAAAAATGTCAGTCAAGGGTCCGATCTGTCCGCCGCAATGTCGCAGTACCGCAAAAAAAATCGCAGATCGCCGCCATTACTCGTTAAAAAAAAAACAACAAAAATGACAAAAATCTTTCCCTTTGTTAGTAAACGCGATAACTTTTGTGCAAACCAATCAAAATACTCTTTTTGCGATTTTTTTTACCAATCATATGTAGCATAAAACAAATTGGCCGAAAATGTTAAAAAATTTTGATTTTTAAATTTGTTTTTGGGGAATTTCATATAAAAAATTTTGAAAAATATTGTTATTTTTGCAAAATTGACGCTCTTTTTTTGTTTATAGCGCATGATCAAAAAATCGCACAGGTGATCAAATACCACCAAAAGAAAGCTCTGTTTGTGGGAAAAAAAGGACGTCAAATTCGTTTAGGTACAGTGTCGCACGACCGCGCAATTGTCCGTTAAAGTCACGCAGTGCCGAATCGCAAAATACCCCCTGGTCAGGAAGGGGGTAAAATCTTCTGGGGCTTAAGTGGTTAAAGTCAATGAGAGACAATTTTGCATTGAAGTCAATGGGACGCAGCATGCCATTACCGGCACCTTTATTTTTCTATCAGCAGAATGCCGATAACCCTATTTTGGGCCAGTAATATTCAGTGGACGATATGTCAGTGTATCCCTAAATTCTTCTGTTGTGGGTTTAGTAACACTTTAGGGTAAAAAATACCTAGGCTTTACAACCACTTTTTATGGGAATGACGTAAAGTATGAAAAAAAAAATAAACGCTCTTTAAGGTATAAAGCCTTCAATTATTAGGCTCTAATAATGAATGAAAATTTGATCAGTGCTTTATTTACAGAGGCTAAGAGATTATTTTCTACTGCCCCTTAACAGAATAAGCTAGAAGACCTCTGAAAAGGTACATTGGATACTTATGCAGCACCAATAACATAAAAGTCTTCATGGTGATGATTTACAGTACTGCTTACATCTGATGTAATACTTGTAAAAATTGCACCATACATGGCTGCTCTATTATGTTGATTCTCAGTCTATACCAAACAGATAATTATGAGCATATCAGGAGTAGAAACAGCACACATCACGAGAGTGTTTTCCCCAGCTGTCAGCTTGTCGGAGTCTTATGCCTGGTACACATGGGCTGAATATTGGCCTGTATCGGCCAGTTCAATAGAAATCGTCAAATGCCCCGTACACACGTGCAGATTATCTGAAGACTTTTGACTTCAGATTTACCTTTTCTATGTAGTGCAAGGGCCTGCCGGATTGCATACAAATTGAAAGTGTTTAGGTTTGACCTCATATTATATGGTTTTGGTAAGTCTGCAGACAAAAGTCTGCAGATAATCTGCACGTGTGTACGGGGCATAACATTTGGCCTGTGTGTGCAACAGCCTGTCCAACAGAAGCCAGCCAAACGTCCTGCTTCTGTAAAATAATGAAGATGGAGATGGATGCTGCCTCCAGCGATTACATCGCATTGATGGAGAGCTTCGTTTTTCCGGAAAGTTTTACATAATGTGCTAGTATGCAATGCATACTAGCACATCATGCCTTTACCTTGCAGGTCAGAAAAAAAAACACCCAGCGGCTTACAAAAGCTTTAAGTGCCTTATAATCATATCATTTTATACTATGCAAAAGAGAAAGTTCTCCACAGTGCAGATAAAAGAGCTTAACATTTTTTTAAGCATGAAATAAAACTTACAAAGGTAAGTATGCAAATATGTAAACATGTAAAATCATATCCTCACTGTCCCCCTGTCTCACGCAAGATGTAATGATGCTCTTTCCTACGCGTTTCATCATAAGGGACATAATAAGAGCCTCATTGGATTTTAAAGGGGCATGGTAACATAAAACCTGAGCCTACTCACTGTAAACACAGATAGCATAAGCCAAAGTTCTTTTACTCACAAAATATGCTTTAATTACTGTGCCACAAGTACAATTCTAACAGATACCTACAAACCTTGCCACACTAATTTTTTAAAAATAAAATTCTTCCATTACATATGCTTTTCAGCACACAAGCTATCTAAAAGAAGAACTTCATTCATTCATTAATTTCATATTGTAATTACTGTATTGCAAAATAGCCAGGAGTATATCATTTAAAGTCCAGCATATAGAGTGCAGTGGTGAAGAGTATGACATTTACATGTATTGTATTGTGCAGGGCTCAGGAGTGCGTAACGCAGAAAGTCCAGCATATAGAGTGCAGTGGTCAAGAGTATGACATTTACATGTATTGTATTGTGCAGGGCTCAGGAGTGCGTAACGCAGAAAGTCCAGCATATAGAGTGCAGTGGTCAAGAGTATGACATTTACATGTATTGTATTGTGCAGGGCTCAGGAGTGCGTAACGCAGAAAGTCCAGCATATAGAGTGCAGTGGTCAAGAGTATGACATTTACATGTATTGTATTGTGCAGGGCTCAGGAGTGCGTAACGCAGAAAGTCCAGCATATAGAGTGCAGTGGTCAAGAGTATGACATTTACATGTATTGTATTGTGCAGGGCTCAGGAGTGCGTAACGCAGAAAGTGCAGGCCTTAGGAGTGCACAACGCAAAAAATGCATGGCTCAGGTGTGCATACCACACATAATTCACGGGACAGGAGTACTTAACACCCACCAAAGTTATTACTTTAGAAAATCTTTCTAAATATTGTATAATTATTAGTTGCTGTGTTATCCAGCAACAGACTGGCCTGCTGCTCTTTCATCTTCAAGTAAGGAATTCAAAGTCAAGTTAACCTAATGTAGAACGTGATATAATATTACAAATCCACTTTTAACTTCACCCTAGTAGGAAAGGGAAATGTTTTGCCAGCTGAGGTATATTAGCACATTATGCAAGCATGGGCCATCAGGAATCCTGCCCTGAGAAATGCAATGCAGCCGTCACCAGACTGCATGCATGTAGACAGAGAGTGGCAGCAAATGGATATCAGGATATCAGCAGCACGGAGATGCAAAACAAGAAAAAAAATATTTTATTTAAAAGAATGGTAATTGTTTGGTGCTGGATAGTAATAAATAATAGTCTATGGAGTTATGTATAAAATATGGGGGGGACAGTGTTTTATTTGCAGATTGCAAGTGTAGCTCCTGGCCAGGATAGGGGGTGGATGAATTGGTTTCTGGGAGCTTTGGGGGGGGGGGGGCAGGGATTTGATCTGTGGGGGGGGGGGGTTACCAGGGGGGAGGAGGAGCATTGTAAGGAGAGGGGATGTGTGCGACTTTGGGGTGAAATTTGTCTTGCAGAGGGAATTTTTGCTTGGGGGGGGGGGGGTCCTTTCAATCCACATGGACAACTCATCTCCACTCTCAGTGAAAAGTAAATACGTATAAGCCACAATCCAAAATGTAGCTTTTCTGTCTATTTAAATGTCAAAAGAAAAAAAACTACATACATAAATGTCTCCAAATGAAAACAACTTCCTTGATGCATCTCACCACTGTTGGCTTGCTCATAAGAGCTTTACTTATGAGCAAGCCAGCAGTGGTGAAATGCATCAAGGAAGGTGGTTTAAGTGGAAACATTTATGTATGCAGTTTTCATCTTTAGGGCGAGGTGAATGCAGCAATCCAGTGTCTGAGCTTGTCCGTTCCATGCTGCCAGAATGTTGATTTGCAATGGTCTGGAATGATATTGGCTATATGAGGCTGCCTTGAACCTCATGCAGAAATGGTGTTGGTTGGCTCCCTTGACTTTAGACACATGGTAGCAAAAAGTCCTGAGTTTGTCCTGTGGAAAAAAAAACCTTGTGCTGGGCCATATCCAGGACCAGGTCTAGATACTCTAAGCAATGAGCCAGTACCAGTGTCAATGACTTCTGTAGATTTAGGATCTACCTGAAGCGCTGCAATGTCTGGACAGCCTGTAGGATGTTAGCTAATAGTGCCTGCACCAAATGTTCTCTCAGTCTTCTTAGGTCCTCCAGGTATTTCACTATAATGCCCGGAGAGAAAAGCAGAGCAAGAACAGAGGTGAAAACCCATGGTGCAGTGGATAGACCAAAGGAAGAGGTAACCAATTAATATTGATGCATTAATGTCAGACCCCATTAGGGAGAACATTGCAAGACCCCCAAACACTGTTAGATGATCGTAAACTGACAAGGTCCCCAGGACCGCTGTTCTTGCACTTATGCTCCCCCATATTAGGTAAACAAATGGAGTATTGCCCACAAAGGGGTATACTCAAGCCACTGCTGAAGCAGGTAGGGTTAATGGTGTCTGTGTCCAGGTCAATGTTAGGCAGCAGAGAGTATGTCAAGAGGATGGTAGAGGATGGTGCATAGGTGATCAAATGGTGACAAGTCAAAAAGGTTTGTAGGTATACAATATGTGCAGTGAGGTACTGGAAGGGAACTTGCACAAGAGAAGTAGAGTCGAAGAGCTCATAAAACCACAGTAGAGGACTTCAAAGCACCAGTTTTAAATTTAGTGCAGCTCCTATTTCCGCTGACAACCACGCGCCTAGTAGTGTTGCAGCTGAAACCCAGGCGTTCAGTCAATAGTGTCACATTTGGAGCCTTAAAAGTTACCCTATTAGGGAAAAAAAACATGCAATTAGGCACCCCCTGCACACAAGGGTAAAGTCCTGGCTTACCAGAGCTGGGGGTCCTGAGAGGCCTTGCTTTTCTGATTCCAATTGTTGTATTAGTGACTATTAGGGTTGAGCGGACACCTAGATGTCCGTGTTCGACGGGTTCGGCCGAACTTTAAAAAAAAGTCCGGGTCTGTGTCCCGGACTGTTACCGAACTTTTCCCGGACACCGAACCCCATTGAAGTCAATGGGGACCCGAACTTTAAGGCACTAAAATGGCTCTAAAACACCAATGGAAAGGGCTAGAGTGCTGCAAATGGCAGCAAAACGTAGTTAAGAGCATGGCAAGTGCTCTGCAAACAAATGTGGATAGGGAAATAACTTAAAACAAAAAAAAAACAGAAAAATAAAACAATGTTCTTCATCTCTGAAGGACGAGGCCCATAAGGAGTAGGAGGGAGGTTGAGGTGGTGGTGGATGTGGCGGTGTCATAGGCGTGCGCACAGGGTGTGCCTGGTGTACCTGGGCACACCCTAATCACCTAGGGCACATAGCATTATCGCTCTGTTTGCCAGTGAGGAGATGGGAAAGATCTCCCTCGCACCTGCTCTGCTCTATTTCTCTTTGCCAGCAGGGAGAGTAATGTATCGGGGCCATGTACATGTAGGCAAACACATGCATGTGTATTTCAACTTTGGGGTGCACACCCTAATGCAATAGGCTGCGCACACCTATGGGCGGTGTAGGTGGAAGCGGCGGTGGAGGAGGACCAGGGCCGGATTAAGAGCATCATGGTCTTGGTGCTGAGGATTTTGAAGGGCCTTAAGGGCCGTGCCTTGGCATGCACCCAGAGGAGGAAGGGTGCAGCCATGCATGCCTAATTCAACATGGGATGCTGTCTCTGAAGCCCATAAACACATCCATGCATCGGCAACTGTCCCTCCTTGTCCGGCCTTCGCGCTGTGTGGGGAGGTTCTGAGGGTGCTGCCTGGGGAAGCGAGCATAGAAGCCAGACTTCTGTGTTTACAAGTGACAGAAGAGCGGTCACAGTGAATATGGCCAACCCGGGGCCTATATAAAAGGTAGGGGCCTGCATGGAGCTGCAGCTCCAATAGCCCCTACGTTAATCTGGCCCTGAGGAGGAGGACGAGGTAGCCAACACTGCTTCTTTTCACAAATTTTAAATGAGGGTACACCCCAAAAGAGTGAGAAAGAGCAAAAATGGAACAATGGCTGGGTAAGGTCGGTATCCATTGCTATTCTGCACAAGGTACGGAAAAGTCCCGTGGGATCCATGCCTGGTTCATTTTAATGAACGTGAGCTTGTCCACATTGTCTCTGGACAGGCGGCTGCGCTTGTCTGTTATAACACCCCCAGCCGTGCTAAATACCCGTTCAGATAATACACTGGCTGCAGGGCACGCCAGCACCTCTAAGGCGTAAAGGGCAAGCTCAGGCCATGTGCCCAATTTGGAGACCCAGAAGTTGAAGGGGGCAGACCCCTCATTCACTACATGTAGGCGTGTGCACACATACTGCTCCACCATGTTGGTAAAATGCTGCCTCCTGCTAAGACGTTCCATCTGAGCTGCTGGTGCTGCTGTTTGTTGTGGCATGCTGACAAAGCTTTTCCACATTTCGGCCATGCTAACCCTGCCTTCTGAGGTGCTGGCGGTGCCCTGGTTGAGTTAGCGACCTCCTCCTCCTCCTCCTCTGCCTTGTGCTTCCACTGTGGCCCCGCTGTCAGATGGGAATGCCAGCAGCATCGCGTCTACCAGCGTGCTCCAGTGAGTGAATTAAGGACGGTACGTTGTCCTTGTAACGGGGATCCAGCAGCGTGGCCACCCAGTAATCAGCACAAGTTAGAATGTGGGCAACTCGGCGGTCGTTGTGGAGACACTGCAGCATGTAATCGCTCATGTGTGCCAGGCTGCCCAGAGGCGACGAAAGGCTGTCCTCTGTGGGAGGTGTATCGTCCGTGTCCTCTGTATCCCCCCAGCCACGCACCAGTGATGGCCATGAGCTGGCCTGGGTGCCACCCTGCTGTGAACATGGTTCCATCTCCTCCTCCAGCTCCTCCTCCTCCTCATCCTCCTCATCCTCCAGAACTGTGCCCCTGCTGGACAATTGTGTCCCTGGCGTTTGTGTGTGCAGGAACCCACCCTCGGAGCCCCTTGCGAATGACTGCCCTGAAAGCCTTTGAAATGTTACCTCTTCATCCTCCTCCTCCTCCTCCTCATCCTGTGCCACATCCTCTTCCATCATCGCCCGAATTGTTTTTTCAAGGAGGCATAGAAGTGGGATAGTTAAGCTGAGAACGGCGTCATTGCCACTGGCCATGTTGGTGGAGTACTCAAAACAGCGCAACAAGGCACACAGGTCTCGCATGGAGGCCCAGTTATTGGTGGTGAAGTGGTGCTGTTCCGCAGAGCGACTCACGCGTGCGTGCTGCAGCTGAAACTCCACTATGGCCTGCTGCTGCTCGCACAGTCTTTCCAGCATGTGCAAGGTGGAGTTCCACCTTGTGGGCACGTCACATATGAGGCGGTGAGCGGGAAGGCCGAAGTTACGCTGCAGCGCTGCCAGGCGAGCAGCAGCAGGGTGAGAACGCCGAAAGTGCGCACAAACGGCCCGCACTTTCTGCAGCAGCTCTGACATATCGGGGTAGTTTTTAAGGAACCTCTGCACCACCAAATTCAGGACATGCGCCAGGCAAGGGATGTGCGTCAAACCGGCTAGGCCCAGAGCTGCTATGAGATTTCTCCCGTTATCGCACACCACCAGGCCGGGCTTGAGGCTCGCTGGCAGCAACCACTCATTTGTTTGCTGTTCCATGCTCCTCCACAACTCCTGCGCGGTGTGTGGTTTGTCCCCCAAACAGGCAAGTTGTAAAACTGCCTGCTGTCGTTTACCCCTGGCCGTGCTGAAGTTGGTGGTGAAGGTGTTACGCTGTCCGGATGAGGAGGCGGTAGAGGATGAGGAAGCGGAGTAGGAGGAGTTAGGAACAGGAGGCAAACTGAAGCGCCCTGCAATCCTCGGTGGTGGAAGGACATGCGCCAAATTGCTATCCGCCTCAGGCCCATCCGCCACTGCATTTACCCAGTGTGCCGTTAGGGAGATATAACGCCCCTGACCGTGCTTACTGGTCCACGTATCGGTAGTTAGGTGGACCTTGGCACAGATGGCGTTGCGCAGTGCACACCTGATTTTTTCCCCCACTTGGTTGTGTAGGGAAGGGATGGCTTGCCTGGAAAAGTAGTGGCGGCTGGGCACGACGTACTGTGGGACAGCCACCGACATAAGGTTTTTAAAACTGTGCGTCTCCACCAGACGGAATGACAGCATTTCAAAGGCCAATAATTTTGAAATGCTGGCATTCAGGGCCAGGGATCGCGGGTGGGTAGGGGGGTACTTCCTCTTCCTCTCAAGTGTTTGGGAGATGGAAATCTGAACGCTTCCACGGGACATTGTGGAGATGGTTGTTGGTGACCCAGGTGGTGGTGTTGCTGACAGATCGTCTGTTTGCGGGGTGGCAGGTGCCGGTATCACTACAGATGTGGCTGGAGCGGCCGAGACTGCAGCAGAAGAGGAAGCAGGATGAGCCAGAGACGTTTCTTGGTTTTGAAGGTGTGTACTCCACTGCAGCTCGTGCTTTGCACTTAGATGCCTGATCATGCAGGTTGTGCTCAGGTTGAGAAGGTTTATGCCTCGCTTCAAGCTCTGATTGCACAGGGTGCAAACCACTCGTGTCCTGTCATCAGCACATTTTCTAAAGAACTTCCACGCTAGAGAACTCCTTTGAGCTGACTTTGGTGCGCTCGTTCCCTTGCTGCGTTGGGCAGTAGCGGGCGTAGTGTCTAGGGCACGGCCGCTCCGCTTCTGCACCCTGCTCCCTCTTCTGCTGTGCTGGTGGCTCTGTGCGACCACCGCCTCTTCCTCCAAACTACTCAGGTCACCTGCATGACGTTCATTCCATGTGGGGTCGAGGACCTCATCGTCCTCCACATCATCTTCCACCCAGTCTTCACCCCTGCCCTCCTTGTCGGTCTCCACAATGCTGAACGCCGCAGCAGTTGGCACCTGCGTTTCGTCATCATCGGAGACGTGCTGCGATGATCCTTGCATGTACTCATCTTGAGAAATAAGTGGTTGGGCATCGCTGCACTCAATCTCTTCCACTTCTGGGGCAGGGCTAGGTGGATGGCCCTGGGAAACCCTGCTGACAGAGTCATCAAAAAGAAGAAGAGACTGCTGTATGGCTTGGGGCTCAGACTGCTTGCCTGATTTGCAAGGGGGTGAGGTGAAAGACGGTTGGACATCGGCTGCAGGTGCCAACTGTGACCTTTCTGCAGTAGACTGGGTGGGAGACAATGTGAAGGAACTGGAGGCACTGTCAGTAGCAAACCAATCTACTATCGCCTCCACTTGTTCTGGCCTCATCACTTCTAGGGGCGTATGATGCCCTACCAAATACTGATGCAGGTTCTGTCGCCTACTCACACTTGAGGAAGGTGTTTCACTTGTGCGTGTAGCTGGCACAGATCGACCACGTCCTCTCCTTGCAACAGGAGCTCTAGCAGCAGCACCACCATGACCCAGGCCACGGCCCCTATTTGACGCTCTCCTCATATTTCTGAAATTTAAGATCTTGCCCTAGAAAGGTCTTTATTGAATAGCGGAACAAAAGAACAACAGTATCGCACGGGTGTATCTCACAGTCAAATATGCAAACTATGCCGCAATTTAATGTTTTTTACACCAAAAGGGTGTGTATTGAATAGCGGAATAGGATAAAAAACTGTGTATCTCACACGTACAAACACAGACTAGGCCCGATTAAATTTTTTCCTACCCTAAAGGGAGGATGAGGAAGAGGAGTATGGAACAGGCAGCACCCTCAAATCTTCAGAAGTATGAGATGAACCCCAAAAACTTGGAAAGGTGGATCTCACACGTACCGACACAGACTATTCCGCAATTTAATTGAGCCCCAAAGGTTTTTATTGAATAGCGGAATAGGAAATATGATCAAAAAAAAGTGTATGTTTTTCACACGTACAGAAGCACACTAGGCCCCAATTACTATTGTTTGTACACCTAAAAGGATGGATGAGGAAGAGGAGGAGGAGGAGTATAGAACAGGCAGCACCCTCAAAGCTTCAGAAGTATGAGATGAACCCCAAAAACTTGGAAAGGTGGATCTCACACGTACCGACACAGACTATTCCGCAATTTAATTGAGCCCCAAAGGTTTTTATTGAATAGCGGAATAGGAAATATGATAAAAAAAAAAGTGTATGTTTTTCACACGTACAGAAGCACACTAGGCCCCAATTACTATTGTTTGTACACCTAAAAGGATGGATGAGGAGGAGGAGGAGGAGTATAGAACAGGCAGCACCCTCAAAGCTTCAGAAGTATGAGATTGTGTTCACTGTACCCCACAAAGATTGTGTTCACTGTACCCCACAAAGATTGTGTTCACTGTACCCCACAAAGGTTTGTTCACTGCACCCCACAAAGATTGTGTTCACTGCACTCCAAAAGGATTGTCTTCACTGCACCCCACAAAGATTGTGTTCACTGTACCCCACAAAGGTTTTGTTCACTGCACCCCACAAAGATTGTGTTCACTGTACCCCACAAAGGTTTTGTTCACTGCACCCCACAAAGATTGTGTTCACTGTACCCCCCAAAGATTTTGTTCACTGCACCCCACAAGGATTGTCTTCACTGCACCCCACAAGGATTGTCTTCACTGCACCCCACAAAGATTGTGTTCACTGTACCCCACAAAGATTTTGTTCACTGCACTCCAAAAGGATTGTCTTCACTGCACCCCACAAAGATTGTGTTCACTGTACCCCACAAAGGTTTTGTTCACTGCACCCCACAAAGATTGTGTTCACTGTACCCCACAAAGGTTTTGTTCACTGCACCCCACAAAAATTGTGTTCACTGTACCCCCCAAAGATTTTGTTCACTGCACCCCACAAGGATTGTCTTCACTGCACCCCACAAGGATTGTCTTCACTGCACCCCACAAGGATTGTCTTCACTGCACCTCACAAAGATTGTGTTCACTGTACCCCACAAAGGTTGTGTTCACTGCACCCCACAAAGGTTTTGTTCACTGCACCCCACAAAGATTGTGTTCACTGCACTCCACAAAGGTTTTGTTCACTGCACCCCACAAAGATTGTGTTCACTGTACCCCACAAAGATTGTGTTCACTGTACCCCACAAAGGTTTTGTTCACTGCACCCCACAAAGATTGTGTTCACTGTACCCCACAAAGATTTTGTTCACTGCACCCCACAAAGATTGTGTTCACTGTACCCCACAAAGATTTTGTTCACTGCACTCCAAAAGGATTGTCTTCACTGCACCCCACAAAGATTGTCTTCACTGTACCCCATAAAGGTTTTGTTCACTGCACCCCACAAAGATTGTGTTCCTTGTACCCCACAAAGGTTTTGTTCACTGCACCCCACAAAGATTGTGTTCACTGTACCCCACAAAGATTGTGTTCACTGTACCCCACAAAGGTTTTGTTCACTGCACCCCACAAGGATTGTCTTCACTGCACCCCACAAGGATTGTCTTCACTGCACCCCACAAAGATTGTGTTCACTGTACCCCACAAAGATTTTGTTCACTGCACCCCACAAAGATTGTGTTCACTGTACCCCACAAAGATTTTGTTCACTGCACTCCAAAAGGATTGTCTTCACTGCACCCCACAAAGATTGTGTTCACTGTACCCCACAAAGGTTTTGTTCACTGCACCCCACAAAGATTGTGTTCACTGTACCCCACAAAGGTTTTGTTCACTGCACCCCACAAAGATTGTGTTCACTGTACCCCACAAAGGTTGTGTTCACTGCACCCCACAAAGGTTTTGTTCACTGCACCCCACAAAGATTGTGTTCACTGCACCCCACAAAGATTGTGTTCACTGTACCCCACAAAGGTTTTGTTCACTGCACCCCACAAAGATTGTGTTCACTGCACTCCAAAAGGATTGTCTTCACTGCACCCCACAAAGATTGTGTTCACTGTACCCCACAAAGGTTTTGTTCACTGCACCCCACAAAGATTGTGTTCACTGTACCCCACAAAGGTTTTGTTCACTGCACCCCACAAAGATTGTGTTCACTGTACCCCCCAAAGATTTTGTTCACTGCACCCCACAAGGATTGTCTTCACTGCACCCCAAAAGGATTGTCTTCACTGCACCCCACAAAGATTGTGTTCACTGCACCCCACAAAGGTTTTGTTCACTGCACCCCACAAAGATTGTGTTCACTGTACCCCCCCCAAAGATTTTGTTCACTGCACCCCACAAGGATTGTCTTCTCTGCACCCCACAAAGATTGTGTTCACTGTACCCCCCAAAGATTTTGTTCACTGCACCCCACAAGGATTGTCTTCACTGCACCCCACAAGGATTGTCTTCACTGCACCCCACAAAGATTGTGTTCACTGTACCCCCACAAAGGTTTTGTTCACTGCACCCCACAAAGATTTTGTTCACTGCACTCCAAAAGGATTGTGTTCACTGCACCCCAAAAAGATTGTGTTCACTGCAGCCCACACACAGAAAAATGGATGTGGATCACTGACACCTGCCTATCTCCTATCCCACACCACACAGCAATATCGATTGTAGTTTGTAGAACACAGTTTCCCTAAAATTCAGCAGACTCTGTCCCTAACAGGATTGAGAAGAGATCGTAGATCAGGAGAACTAAGTGCAGACCCCACCCCACACAGCAATATCGATTGTAGTTTGTAGAACACTCTGACCCTAAAATTCAGCAGCAGCCTCTCCCTAACAGGATTGAGAAGAGATCGTAGATCAGGATTGAGTGCAGACCCCACCCCCCACACAGCAATATCGATTGTAGTTTGCAGAAGACACTGACCCTATAATTCAGCAGACTCTATCCCTAAAATGCCTACAACTCGCCCTGCCTAAACACTCCGACCTGTCCCTCAATTCTATCCGGACACAAATGGTTTTTTCCTGCCTATCTTTCCCTAATCAGCAGCCAGCACGTTGATGTGTGCTCTGTCCCTGATCTAAGCAGCATAATGACGCCGCTGCGGCTGCCTCCAACTTATAAAGACTTGGTCACATGCTTCAGACGGCCAATCACAGCTACTGAGACATTTGCAGGCATGGCTGGGATGGCTTAAGGCACACCAGTTAAACGATTGTTGATTGGCTGTTGAAAGCCCGCCATGAAAAGAGCGCCAAAGCATGCAAAACCCGGAAATAAAACGACCGAACACGGATTTTTACCCGAATATACAGTAAAGTGTCCGTGTTCGTGTTCGGGTAACAAAAATCAAATTATTCGGTACGAACACGAATAATACAGTCCGTGTTCGCTCAACACTAGTGACTATCCCTTGCTTTGATTTCTATGTCTGGCCTTTATTTAGCAGAGGCAATCTTCATCAGATTGTTATACTCATACAACACAATAAGGTGCAGTAGACTTGACTCACATGCGGCTGACCCACATGTTTCACATCGGTGCTTCGATGTGTGCCTTCAGCAGGGGCAGGTCACACTTCTTAACCTGAGTGGGGTCAACGCACAGTTTCTGTGGGAATGCTGAGGATCAGCTAATACAGAAAGCTGCAAAAAAGCTGCAAAATGGGACCCTTCTGAACCTGCAGAAACAGAAGAAACTAGCTAGAAGAAAAAGAATCTAAAGCCTAGTACACACTATCAGAAAATTGCAGCTAGAGGAACATACAGTCAACTATCCTTTCCTTAGTATAGTGCTTTTGAGATAAAATCACGGTATTGCTGTGCTAAAAACTCAATTTTTATAACAAATAATAAATATGGAAGCAGCCACACAAATCCGGAATAGTACAGATTAAGACAAATGTAGCAATATCTGCGGAGCTAAATCCAAGCAAATGTCCCAAATCAATTGAACTAAAACAGTCCATATAGTGTTCACTCCAAACTGAAGAAAGGTGAAAAGACCTCAGAGCCGGAGAACCGCCACCAAGCACTCTGTAAACACCACTGCTTACCAGATAGCGATGATCCCTATTACAGAGATCAAAGGGAGCCAAAAGTACAGATTGAGAAGCGATCCCCCACTCACAGGTCCAGGACTGGCAACTTCAAGCATTTGTGTGATATGAAACAAAAGAGCAGGGACACCTTCATAGCGCAGACTGCTTAAACTTTTTATTCCCACACAAAACTTAAAAGCACTTACAATGTTGCAATAGAAACAGGCATCACGAATCGATGTTGAGGACTCCTCTCAGCATACCGTGCTGTATAACCAAAAATATGGCCGCCACGTCTCCTCCACATAATGCCGTGCGTGACCAAGAGCACCACCCGACGCGTTTCGTAATCAAAAGACGTCGTCAAGGGGTGTGGCCTCGAGGTGCGCTACGCTATATATAGCAGCGGAGGAGAGCGGAAGTATCGGAGCACACCAGAAACCGGAAATGAGACTTGCGTTCCACCTACCGGAACAAGCCCCAAACAAAAACAGATTGGCTACATCCGGGGAACCGAAACTGAATAGTATTCCACAGACGGCCAAATAAATGTATTATCACAATTATTAAAACAACCGTGATAATAGGGTAAAATCCCTCATCCATAACTCCTATGGACATTAAATATATATTCTAAGGAATGAAAATTATATCATGGACCGGGCCAAAACTCGGAAAAGACGGCGCCATCTAGAGGTACCAACACAAATTACAATGGAGGAACATCATAACCTGAATCCAACATTAACATTAAAATACATACTATTATAAAAACACATATAAAAAAGAGACATTAAAAATATATAAAATTACATATGGATATACAAAGGGTAAGATTTATAAACATTACAAAAATATTCACCATACATTTAAAAGCAGGTAGGAATGGCATGACTAAACCCCCCGGGTGGGCAAATACATTGATCATTTTCTACAGTCCCTGGTGACTAGGATGCCATCTTATCTCCGTGACTCCCTGCAGGTGATCAACGAGCTTAAGAACATCACTTGGCGGGATAATTTCATCCTGGTTACAGCGGATGTCTCGTCGTTGTACACGATTATATCTCATCAGCATGGACGTGAGACGGTATCCCATTTCTTGGGGTTTGAAAGCCTGTTAAGCTTTCAAAGAGAGTTTATACTTTCTCTTCTGGATTTTGCTATGTCTCGAAATTATTTCTGGTTTGATGGTACCTTCTACTTGCAGAACAGGGGTGTGGCCATGGGTGCCAAATTTGCACCCAGCATGGCCAACAGGTTCATGGCCAAGTGGGAGGAGGATGTTGTCTTGAGTGTGCCTAGGCCAGAGCTTGTGCTCTGGCTCAGGTACATAGACGACGTCCTCTTCCTTTGGGATGGTACTTCTGATTCTCTTCAGGAATTTATGGTGACCCTCAATAATAACCAGAGAGGCATTAGCTTACAATATGAATCCAGCAAAACGGAGATTAATTTCTTAGATTTAAAATTCCATGTGGAGGAAGGTCAGATTGTGACCTCCACCTTCTTTAAGGCTACTGACAGGAACGGACTTATTGATACCACTAGTTGCCATCATAAAGCATGGTTAGAGTCTGTTCCTGTCAGTCAATTTTTACGTTTGAAGCGTAATTGCTCACGCAGGGAGGATTTCCTGCGTGAGGCCTCTATCTTGAAACTAAAGTTCTTGGAGAAGGGTTATGGAGAACCATTGCTTAATGAAGCAATAGCACGTGCAGATTCACAAGCTAGAGAGGATCTCCTACAACCCAAGACGAGGGATACTCAAGAATCCTTTGGTTATGCCTTTTTTTCCTCTTATTCCACACAATATTTCTCTGTCAAGAAGATATTGCGCCGTCATTGGCATATATTACAAAATGACAGTGTTTTGGGTCCTCTCCTTCCACAGCAACCCAAGGTCGTATATAGGGGAGTTCCCCCCCTTAGGTTTCAAGTGGCTCCTAACATTAAGGATCCTCCCAAAAAAGTCTCCTTCTTCCAGCAGAAGGGAGGCTTTTATGAGTGTAGGAGGTGTGCAATCTGTAAATTGAATGTGGAGAGGGGTAGATGTGTGGAAACCTTCAAATCAGGTTCCACACGACAGGATTTTACAATTAAGCCCTTTATATCCTGCACTACCAAATTTGTGGTATACCTGATTAGATGTCCATGTGGCCTTGACTATGTTGGCCGCACCATCTGAGAGCTTCATGTGAGGCTCAAGGAGCATGTGGCCAACATAGTTAAGGGATATCCCAAGCACAGTGTCTCACGCCACTATGATGAGTGTCATCAAAGAGATCCTAAGGGCACATTGTTCTTGGGTATCAGGGGCATGCTTAAAAAATGTACTTGTTAGTTATCATAACGTCTGATTTTCTCTTAATTTTTACAGTAGTCCTACAGAAAAGATCAAACGGAAAAGACCACGCATGGTTGGAAGCAATTAATGACCTGGAAGAAAGTGGCAACACAAATAAAAGGAAAGGTTATGCTTCTCTGAGAGGAGAGGACACTAGCAAAAAATGAAGGTATGATGGGAACGAAATAGATTATATTGGGCTGTCCTTAAAGATTTTGTTAATAGGTGTTTTTTAATTTCTCTTGCAGAAGATTGTGTCCGCAGGTCATCCTGGACCCACTCTAGTCTGTGACTAGATAGTAAAAGGTGAAGCAGCACAATGATGAGCACATATCTGCTTTCTCTTCCTATCAACATGCTTTCTGTCAGCACATGAGCTGACTGGATCCTTGTATTGCTTCCTCCTCACTTCTTTTGCAAGTGCTGTGACTCCACAGCCTAGTAAATGAGAGGGAGGTCTGCTGATTTCTATCATCCAATCATATGCATGTAAAAATGCTATTTATTTTTCCCCTTGTTTGTGATTAGGTATTCGTTGCAAAGTGAAGCTTCCCCTCTTAAATTAAGCTCTGGAGCAATTGCACTGGCTTTCTGTTCAGGCAGCTCAGTGGCTAAGTGGTTAGCACTTCCACCTAGCAGCACTGGAGTTGTCACCTTGAATTCCAAACAAGACACTACCTGCCTGGGGTTTGCATGTTCACCCTGTGCCTGTGTGGGCTTCCCCTGGGTACTCCGGTTTCCTTCCACACTCCAAAGACATGCTGGTAGGTTAATTGGCTCATGTCTAAACTGTAACTAGTATTTATGAATGTGAGTTGGGGACTTTAGATTGTAAGCTCCTTGAGGGCAAGGACTGATGTATATGTATAATATATATGTAAAGCGATGTGTAAATTGACAGCGCTATTTAAGTAACTGTAATAATAAATTTGCCTTTAGTAAATCAACCACATAGATCTCTCTTGTTTAGGCTGTTTTAACCACAGCTTAAGAGCATGGCTAGAGACAGAAATATATCTATCGCAAGGCAAACAAGGCATTTGACTTAGGCAGAATTTTTTTTTTGGGGGGGGGGCACAGGGGGCGGAAGGGCAAAGGCACTTCCCGTATGGACTTTTGGTGGTTTTACTGGGATGATGTCTGCAGCTGCAGGCATCACGCCAGTAGCATTTTTTAGAGCCGGTGGTCCGCTCTCTTGTAATAGCAATCAGAATGGCTTACTAGCTACAAGCAGCAGGAGGGGATGTCTCCCCCTCCCGCCGCCTTCCGCGGCTCTCTCGGGTTCTCCTGTCCCACTGGGATCGGCTTTGATCGGCTGTTCATAACAGTAAACCAGAAGCGATGACATGACATCACTTCCGGTTTACTTGGAAACCATTGGCGCCAGTTTTTAAAAACCTAAAGCATTTAAAAACACTGAGCTTGGTGTTTTGGATGCTTTTAAGTGCAGAGCCTTATAGAACCCAGGTCTCCAGATCTCTCCATAAAGAGTACCTGTCACATGCCTATTGCTTAATGCTTACATTCCTTGTGACAGCAATAAAAGTGATTTAAAAAAAAAGAAAAATTAAAGTAACAGTTTAAAAAAAAAAACTTTGAAATGATAGATCAACTTCAGTACAACCAACCTGCCTATAAATGATTAGAAAGGCACAGATTTTGGTGTTTTAAGTGCTTTTAAGTGCAGAGGAGGGATTTTGGGTTTTATAGACCCCAGATCTCCACATCTCTCCATAAAGAGTACCTGTCACTACCTACTGCTATCACAAGAATGTTTACATTCTTTGTGACAGCAATAAAAGTGATAAAAAAAATAAAAAAATAAAAAATAAAGCAACAGTAAAAAAAAAAAAAAAAAACTCTGAAACGATTGATCGACTTCAGTACAACCAGCCTGCCCATAGACGGTTTGAATGGCACTGCTCTTTGCGTTTTTTTTTAAGTGCTTTTAAGTTTCTTTTATGCTTTTAAGTGCAGAGGAGGGATTTTGGGTCTTGTAGAACCCAGATCTCCAGATCTCTCCATAAAGAGTACCTCTCGCATGCCTATTTCTGTCACAAGAATGTTTACATTCCTTTTGAGTCCCGGTTCACACTGGTGCGATGCGGGAAACCCTGCAAATCAGTGCCAATTCCCGCATCGCATCAGAATCGCACAATGGCTCACACTGAGATCTGCAAATCGCTGGGGGTGAAGTTAATGACACCCCCAGATTTATTCGTAGATCGCAGTGCAAACTGTGAAATGGTGCAGGCATCGGATCACATAGGTGTGAACACCCATGAGATCCGAATCCAGTGCGAACCAATAAAAGAGTCCTATGCCATTTTGGTGCAAATGCTATGTGATTTCAGCCATACATTTTGTATGGCTAAAATCACATCGCACAGACATTGCATGTGATCTGCACAGCAATGCGGTGAGAATCACATGCGATGTCTGGCATCGCACTAGTGTGAACTGGCACTGACAGCAATAAAAGTGATTTAAAAAAAAGAAAAGTTAAAGCAACAGTGTAAAAAACTAACTCTGATACGATAGATCGACTTCAATACAACCAGCCTGCCCATAGACGGTTCAAAATTCAGCTGATTCCTGCTGAACCAGACATATGGTTGGTTTAAGTGAACATTCCCAAATGAGCATTCAGGCTGGGTTCACACTTCCCCGACATGAACATTGTGCTACTTTAGAGCGATTTCAACGTGACTTCAACCCGATTTTGATGCAACTTCGAAGCAACTTCAGGGAATGCCTTTGTAATCTTCCTGTAATGTTGGATCCAAACCACATCAATTAAGATGAAGGTCTGACTTGGATGCGACTTACATTCAATTCTATGGAGTGAAATCGGACAGAAGTCAGACCAAAGTAGTGCAGGAACCTTTTCAAAAAGGCAGACCGACGACTCAAGTTGAACCAGTTAAGATGGATCTCATAGGAAAACATTGATTTTTACATGTCGTGCAAAATGTGCTCTCAAAGTCAAAGAGCATGTCGCACCAGTGAGAACCGGGCCTCATAGAACACATTTAGCTACAAAATGAGTTCAGTAATCACGTTATCAGTAAAATTCCTTATCCATCTGTATACACTGTCATTACACATGAAACAAACTAGCATGAGCCAAGCACTCTTTAAAGTCTATAGGAAACTCTGATCTAAGGAACTAAGATCTTGTATTATCAGTGATGTACTGCATTATTTATGCAGTCCTATCTCAATTTATTCCACTGTAAGCAATTAAAATAGTGTATGATTGCCCCCACCCTATCCCGGTCACAAAATGCTACAATAGAAGGTGTGCCTGCATGTGGGATAACAACTAGGTGTATGCACCTTTCTGAGCTTTCCAATTCGACTCGTGCCTTAAAACAACACACCCAAGTCATGTGTGCCACACAATGGATGTACACACATGCATCTTCTTTTCAGAGATTATAGACTGCATTCCTCTTCAGATTAAAGTTAAACAGACAGTTAGACATGAAGTAATGCAGGGGAAATGTATTCTCATCACTAAAGCATGTCAAAATTTAGAAACACTGTATGTAGGAAAGTAGACACCCTCTATGGTCTATGAGATTTGTAGTGTGCATAAAGCAGTGCACATGACCACAATTAACATGCACTACTTGCTCCAAACAATCAAAGTGAGGGGGCAAAAATAGAGGCTTGGGAGCTTAATGGGGACATGCCAAGAAGACAGATAAACACATTAAGATACAATTTCATGAAAAATAGAACACAGGGCCATTAAGTAGTGGATGTGTATAGAATAGGATTTGGAGAATAAGGATACCATTTAGTGTCACTTTAACCACTTGCCGACTGCCCCACGCAGATTTACTGTGGCAGGGCGGCTCAGCTACACATTATCACGTAGATCTACGTGATTATGTGCACACAGATTAGACACAGCGGGAGCCAGACCGCGGAAAGTGCGGGCTTGATCGCCGCGAATCCCCGCAAGCTTCAGAGAAACTGACAGGAGAGCCGCCTGCCTATGTAAACAAGGCAGGTGGCTCTCCTGTCAGACAGGCACAATGGGATTGTGTGTCCCAGCTAAGTTCTGTCACAGAGCCCCCCCCCAGTTAGCAAGCACAATTTAGGCTCCCATTTAACCCTTTGATCACCTCCAGTATTAACCCCTTCCCTGCCAGTGCTATTTATATAGTAACAGTGCATATTATTTAGCACTAATCACTGCTCATTGATAATTTTGGTGATTGACTGTCATAGATGAAGTCTATTGTATTGGTATGTGCACTTAAAGGTTAAGTCCACCTAACACTAAAATCTCTACATCCATAGACCTCCACAATCTAAGACTAACCTATCTAGCCCTGTAAAGAAGAAACCGCTATACATCGCAATACATCTACATCGCTAGAAATTGCTTTTCTGAAGCTGCTCTGGTAGCGGAAGCTCCGCAGAGGAGACAGCCAGGCAAATGAGTGGGGAGTGAAATCACTCATAGACTATGGGGCTTCTGTTGTCGGCTGCCTCCTCTGCACCTGCCTCCACAGGGAAGCCCCTGCTGACAGCTCAGCTTGGGACCAGACCGGAGAGGCTTAGAAAATCGTATATATAGTGATTTCTTATTTACAGGGTTAGATAGGTTGGTCTTAGATTATGGATGCCAGTAGATGTAGCAATTTTAGTGTTAGGGTGGACTTCCCGCTGGGGTTGATTAACCTAAGTTTAATAGACTGTTCACTTTGCAACTTTGCAATGGAATGTGCACTTTGCAAGGGCATTTTCCCAAGAGCTTATTAAATCTCATCATCCAATCATTTGCAAGCAAAAATGCTGTTTTTTTTATTTTTTTTTCTTGCATGTGATTGGGTATTCTTTGCAAATTGAACCACATTCACTAAGCACAGCAAAAATTCCCTTGCAAAGTAAACTTTTCCTTGCAATGTGAACAGTGTATTTACCATTAGTAAATTAACCCCATTGACTCCATTGGCACTTTGCCCACATTCGTTTTTACCTAATGGCTATAGAGCCAAAAAACTTTGGGGGAAGCATACTAAAACTGGTGCACACATAATCTGGTGCAGTTGTGCAGTCACCAATCAGCCTTTAGGTTTTATTGTCAAAGCTTAATTGAACAAATTGAAGTTAAAAGCTGATTGGGTACTGTGCACAGCTGCACCTGATTCTGGGTGCTCCAGTTTTAGAAAATCTCCCCATTTGCGTTAAATACCTTATGAAAGTCTGGATTTTGTCTTGTTTTCCAACATGAGTGTCTTCATGAGTGCTAGAAAGTGTGTAAATATAGGTTCTTCCTTCTATGTTGCCTCCATACTACTGTTGCAAAAACATTTTGGCAACTTTTTAAAAAGCATTTGGCCCCCTAAGGTGTCAGACGCTTAATTTTGTTTATCATCAAATATAACTCTACTTGTAACTCTACTTGTAACATAAAGGGTTTAGAGACTACTTTATTTATTTAGAGAGGCTTTATTTATCTGCATATTTACATGCAAATCGAGCTGTTCAGCAAAAGTGTCATTGACGGGAGTAGGGACAAACAGAAGTTGGGACATTGACAGAAGTTGGGACAAACTAAACTTCATCAGAGGTCCTAGATGATAGTTAAAATTGTATTCTCCTGTCATTGTTATACAGTATATATGTATGTGTTAGGTTTTGTTGCTAAATAAACTCCACCAGAACCATGATAACCCATTAAGGTACAATTGGATTGCATGCCAACACATATACAGTAAGTTAAGATGCAAGAATGTTTAATCATATGAACAATCATGATCCATGGTCGTGCATCTAGCTGTGTACACTGATGTTCAGTGTGTATTTTCCTAAGGTGCAAAAAAGGTGCGAAAAATAAGTAAGAATTTAAAAAATGACAGGCTTTCTAAACAATTAAACAATTTTCTAAAAAGCAACTGAAAGGCATTCAAAAAACCTGTATGCTATGCTGTCACATTAAAAAGTCAACGTATGTATCAGCAATTACTACCATATTGAAATCTGAATTTCAAGCCATAGCAAATGGAATCTTGTTTGCTGACTGGTGCCTAAATCCCTGGACATGCGCACAAAAAAATGATTCATGCAAAGTTCAATATCCCGAACAGTATGTTTCACTGGTGGATTTTACAGTCTCTTTTTAGCTATAAACATGCGCAACTTGATAGGTGTTCATTCCCATATTGCATGTAAATCTAAAGCTCTTAACAACACTTAAACCCAA